>NC_050476.1:15245614-15545614 GCF_013373865.1 Monomorium pharaonis | reverse complement strand
CATTCCATGTCAACAAATTGGCGGCAGAAATGAAACAGAATCTGCTGACAGATCCTGGCGACAGACTGGCGGTAGAAACCGAACAGAATCTGCGCAAGGCAACCTTTGACGGCAAACTGTCTGCAGAAATTGAGCAGAATCTGCGCAATGCAACCTGATGGCAAACTATCAACAGAAATCGAGCAGACTCTGCTCTTTTGTATATTTTAAATTGTGACGTCTTTACTCCTTGGCGAAAATAAAAATTGGAGCGTAAAGCTGGGTATACACTTAGCGAACGAACACCGAACGAACAGCGAACGCGAAACTTCGTTATTGTTATTCGGCAAATGTATACGCCAAAGCGAATGCGAATAGAATGTTCGATTCGCGTTCAGCTCGATTCATTCATGAGGCGGTACATCAAAGAGAATTCATGCGCGAATGACAATAACAAAAGTTCGCATTCGCTGTTCGTTCGCTAAGTGTATACCCAGCTTAAGTCGAACGTAAGGGGAAAATGACCGAAATGTAAACGAAATTTCTAGGAGGCGATCTCTCTTTGCCAATTAACGCTTCCTAAAAGTTTCGTTTACGTTTCACTCATTCTGCTCTTATATTCAATTTACGTTTCAATTTTTTTCGTCAAAAAACTGAAAATCTTTAAAAATGACATTTATATTTTTTTTAATCAAAATAATTTCAAAAAATTTTATTAATACATTTTATATATTAAACAGTAGGTATATATACACAAATAAATACATAAATTATTAAATACACAAATAAATAAATTATATTTTTTAATAAAAAAATACATACAAATAAATTACAAAGTAAGTATACAAATAAATATATATGTATCATTTACAAAATATAACATATATCAAATAAAAGAAAAATCCAAATGTAAAATAAAATTTAGTAATTTAACTTAAAAGTATTTTATATTACAGGTTAATCCTCCTCTGGTCTTTCGAGTGAAAAGATGCACCTCTGTCACAAAGTCCTAAATCTTTCTCTCTTTGGCAAATCTAAACAGAACAAAACACAAAATTTTAAATTTAACTTTTGTAAGAACAGAGAGTAATGTCTGTTTGTATCAATACTTCTTTTATCGCATATTATACAGCTTTTGAATATATTGGTACAAAAAGACATCACATAAAGGAAAAATAATATTTAAAAAAACGTGTTGTAGCACTTTTTTGAAATATTAACTATCCAAGAAGCTTCGATAGTTATTATTACAAAAGTGTTACAAATATTAATGTCGTAAACAACAAAAGATATTGAAAAGTGTCAATTGCGATAACCGAGATGATTCCCGTAGAATCAATATAAATGGCACTGAAAAGTGCCGATTGATTGATCTCCACTAGAGCTGTGCGAGGAAGGTTTAATCCCAAAATAGATACGTAAAATCGAGCCAAGTAAACGTTATACCGCAACACCTAATTTTGAAATCAGTTTCGGTGTATGCAGTGCTAAAAAGAACCCGCAGTTCACTCATAAAACAGACGTAAAGATACACACACTAAAAAGTCACGTCCATGTACGGTTGGTGCTTTACATGTATGTGATTCTCGATAATGTGCGTAATCTTTTCATCTGTTTTATTGGTAAACCGGCGTCATTGGACATAACGATTGCTTGGATCAATGTTACATTCCGAGTTGAGACAAAATACTTTCTCACACAGCTTAGCATCTACCGAGACCGGTTGGCATTAAAAAATGCCGATTGTATCTTCTTTCGTTCCGTGGACGTCGTCGCGATGACCTAGTCATCCTTCCCTCTATGTTGGTGAGCAGAGTGAGTAGCAACGTCTCCAGGGGAGTATCTGTAACTATACATAAATAATTACCATATCATCATGTATATCTGTGTCTGTATATGCGCGTGGTGTTCGCTATTCTTATAATATTATATATTACTCATCATTATTGACATATAATTACCATTATTAATTGTTATTTGCTTCCTCTTCTTGTTCTCGTTCGGGCTCGTCGTTCCAAAAATTACGATTCCTTGGAACCGGCATGCGTGCACGTGGACCTTGCAACTTGGTTCTTGCCCTTTCCTTTGCAGCCCGGAGAGCTTCCTTCGCCTGGGTTTGAAATTCCGTACGAGTCGGCTTTGGGAAGTGCCGGTTTTTACATACAGCGTCTGCAAAAAATGTTATATACACTATTAATTAATAAGACCTGGTAATAATATTAATGCATATTTAAAAAGAAGGCTCGTACCATAAATAGCAATAATTAACCGAGCGTTATATAATGGCCGTTGCGCTCCTTCACGCTTTTCGCGGCCCCACCATGTGAACGACGGTGTTACAGTATCCTTCAAAGTCTCTTTTAGACACAGATTTACTGCCTCTTTTAAATTAAAGCCGCCTATATAACAAAGATAATTCACCTAAACAGAGTACATACAGATTACATAATGTTGACACATATTAAGTTCACACTCATTTCTAAAGTACAATAAGTTAATGAGTGAGTGAGCGAGTGAGTAAGTAAGTGATTGAGAGTGAGTGAGAGAGAGAGAGAGACAGAGAGAGAGAGAGAGAGAGAGAGAGAGAGAGAGAGAGAGAGAGAGAGAGAGAGAGAGGGAGAGAGAGAACATATAAGATAAAATAATTCCGATTTCCTTATCACTTACGACATCATTATAATCATCTTCATTCATATTTTCGAAATCATCCATTTCGGCTAGAGATGATATTGGGAGAACTGCAGGCTTTCGTGGTACACCTTGATTATTCGGTTGTACGCACTTCAAAATATTTTGAAGTAAAGTATTCGTCCTTCTGTAAATAAGAGAAAAATGCAAAGAAAAATTATAGTATTGCGAAGGTGTATATACATATATGTGTGTTGCATATATTAATAAATACAAATTACATCTCAATTACATACTTGAATTCTGCCTCCATCCGATCCATGCGTTCGTGCAACATGTTAATTGACCTGTAAAAATTAATTGACAATTATTCATGCACCTGTGATTATAAAAATGAATGTAAAGAATTCACCCCTAACACGTTGTTTCATGGTGTTATTACTATTACTATTGTTTTATTTTTACAATTGTAACTATATATGTATGAATTTACCGATTATTTATATCACTTGTCCGTGCTGATGTTTCATAATTTACATGTTGATTATTATGCATTGTACAGCTTCTCGTATTTGCCTGAAATTGAATTTCGTGTGCATTATTATTAAAAATGACTCCATCTGTATGTGTATCTGTCAAAATGGGTGCAGAAGAATCTGAAAAATTATTGTTATTGTAGGTGTCTAATGTGTGTGAAGTGGAAAGCGTTGTGTATGTAGTTGATGTAGGTGGAACATATGTGTATGATGGTGCGTTTTTGTTAATTGTGTGTGAAGTTGAATGTGCTGTGTATGTATTTGTTAATGTAGGTGGAGTATATGATGTGTGTGATGATGTGTTTTTGTTAATTGTGTGTGAAGTTGAATGTGCTGTGTATGTATTTGTTACTGTAGGTGGAGTATATGATGTGTGTGATGATGTGTTTTTGTTAATTGTGTGTGAAGTTGAAAGTGCTGTGTATGTATTAGTTAATGTAGGTGGAATATATGATGTGTGTGATGTGTTTTTGTTAATTGTGTGTGAAGTGGGAAGTGTTGTGTATGAATTTGTTAATGTAGATGGAATATATGATGTATGTGATGTGTTTTTGTTAATTGTGTGTGAAGTAGGAAGTGTTGTGTATGAATTAGTTAATGTAGGTGGAATATATGGTGATGATGTGTTTGTGGACATTTGTGGATTTAAATTTTGTTGTAATCGCTGTTGGGATTCTTGTGAATAATTAATATAATCTGTCTTATTCGTAGAAGTATCCTCCAGAATGCTTCGTAGGTCGCCGATGTCATTGTCGATCTCCGCATCCGTGATTGTCGATGGATTGCAGGGCTTCTTCGATGAATGTGTCACACGTTCGTCTTCTGAAGAGGTCGTCTGGTAGCGAGATGGCTTCGAAACATAACGCTTCGGTCGGTCCATCGGCATCTGTAAGTAAAAATGTATGTCCGTTAGCATAATAGAATGTATATATTACATATAGAGTGCTTTCCAGAGAGAGATGAAAATGACGCTGTGTAACATAATGATTTTATCTTTGTTTAACATTGGCAAACAAGACTGTAACGATTCACTTTATTTGTTACTTGTTTCACTGGAAAGCACTCATATTTTACGTTGTAGCTATGATATAAATTGACTTTTCTTTAAATTTTTTAATTTATGTACCTATAATATTAATAATTCACATTGCAATAATAAAACAATGTATAAGAGCCGAACTCGAAAAGGAGACTGTATTTGAGGCGCAGTATTTTACCTCTTCAGCAATTCTTCAATAGGATGACAGAGATAGACATTCACGGAACAAGCGATAACCATAATATGGATTCATCTATTCACGTAATCGCATTGCGTGATAATGATATTAATTGTCGTCAGTATCGTAAAATTCAATTTAATGGAATATTGTTAAGTATAGAGACACGTGATAATTGTTGTATTTTACATGATGGATCCATTTGTATTATTTTCAATATTGTCATGAATAATTCGTATCGTTTAGAAGTCAAAAGATTTTTACAGATTCAGGATTTTTATGATATCGGCATATTATCTTCGGCTCTCCAAATATATAAATGTTCCACATTGAGTAACGAAATTTTTTATATTAATCTAGACGAAGTTCTTGCAAAGTGTTATAGGCTGCCTCTTTGGAATTCGACATCGACGGAAGATAGTGACAGTAATGAAGATGATTTGGAAAGATCTGAATATGTTGTCGCTGCTCTCATACATAAAGAGAAATCGTAAGAAATATCTTTTAACAAAGAGTATAGCTTAAGTTGTTTGTAGTTTAAATATATTCTTATGATATTTTTAACTAACACATTTTTATAAATTTTTCTATTTTTGTCACGTTTTAGTTAATTATTAGGAAAAAGAACGTGTTACACTTTCATTTTTAAGAGGCAAAATTGGTGTAAAAAGAAACAGAAGGAAGAGAGAAATAGATAACGATAATAGAATAGAACAAAGACAGTTAAACTAAAAAGTATTTCTGGAATGTCTTGTTCACTTATGACATCAATATATATTGCAGCATATACAGGAATTGGACAAAATAATATATACACTTAGGAAATATACTGATTGTTTTATTAATAAAAAGATTGCCTCTTATTTGTCTTTAATACTGATTCTATTCTTGGAATAGAGACATATAATGCTTGAATAGTTACCAATAAAATGTACTATTTTTTTAAACAGAACATCATTCAATAGCTTATATAAGTATTGAAAGAGAAAATTTGCTTCTTATCCTATTTTCCAAAATTATTCTGTGTTCTCCAAAATTTAAACATTTTTCCTGGTCGATGCAATCGCATGATTAAAATATCATTGAATTATTGTGAGCAGTTTTGAAGCCCAGAGTAAGGAACAGATTTCTTCTTTTAATATCTCTTAAACAATTGGAACATATTTTCCTAGAACAACAGTATAACATTGTATTTGTTAATATTGAAACATTGACGGCATTACAACAAGGATAAAATCTATATTAAAAACAAATGGTAGGCTAACTTTTTATTAATAAAACAAGCAGTGTATTTTTCAGGTGTTGATATTATTTTATCCCCTGCATAAATAAATAGTAATATCTAAGAATATAATTAAAGCGCATTTTTAAATATATGCACACAAACATACATATCCTAAAATAAAATGCGCTCTAATTATATTCTTACAGATAACAAATAACTTTACATCTATTTTAAAAGATTCAAGTTATTAAGTTGATTAAATGTTATATTACTTAAAGATTTTGGTTAAAATTTTTTAAAGGAAAGTCAATTCATAACGTATTTACAACTTGAAATATGAATGCTTTTCAGCGACACAAGTAACACAGTGAATCATTACAGTCTTGTTTGCCAATGTTAAACAAAGATGAAATTACTATGTTACACAGCGTCATTTATATCTCTCTGGAAAGCACTCTATATGTAATATATACGTTCTATTATGCTAAGAAACATAAATTTTTACTTACATATAGATAGACCAAAGCGATCAACCGAAGCGTGTTTCGAAGACATCTCTCTACCAAACGACTTCATCAAAAGACAAAGCTGTGACACGTCCATCGAAGAGGCTCCTTCAATCCATCGACAATCGCGGATGCGGAGATCGACAATGACACCGGCGACCTACGAAGCATTCTGGAGGAACTTCTACAAATAAGACAGATTATATTAATTATTCACAAGAATCTCAACAGCGATTACAACAAAATTTAAATCCACAAATGTCCACAAACACATCATCACCATATATTCCACCTACATTAACTAATACGTAACACTTTCTACTTCACACACAATTAACAAAAACACATCATCACACACATCATATATTCCACCTACATTAACAAATACATACACAGCACTTTCAACTTCACACACAATTAACAAAAACGCACCATCATACACATATGTTCCACCTACATCAACTACATACACAACGCTTTTCACTTCATACACATTTAACATCTACGATAACAATAATTTTTCAGATTCTTCTGCACCCATTTTGACAGATACACGTACAGATGGAGTCATTTTTAATAATAATGCACACGAAATTCCATTTCAGGCAAATACGAGAAGCTGTACAATGCATAATAATCAACATGTAAATTATGAAACTTCAGCACGGACAAGTGATATAAATAATTGGTAAATTCATACATATATATAGTTACAATTGTAAAAATAAAACAATAGTAATAGTAATAACACCATGAAACAACGTGTTAGGGATGAATTCTTTACATTCATTTTTATAATCACAGGTGCATGAATAATTGTCAATTAATTTTTACAGGTCAATTAACATGTTGCACGAACGCATGGATCGGATGGAGGCAGAATTCAAATATGTAATTGAGATGTAATTTGTATTTGTTAATGTATGCAACACACATATATGTATATACACCTTCGCAATACTATAATTTCTCTTTGCATTTTTCTCTTACTTACAGAAGGACGAATACTTTACTTCAAAATATTTTGAAGTGCGTACAACCGAATAATCAAGGTGTACCACGAAAGCCTGCAGTTCTCCCAATATCATCTATAGCCGAAAATATGAATGAAGATGATTATAATGATGTCGTAAGTGAAAAGGAAATCGGAATTATTTTATCTTATATGTTCTCTCTCTCCCTCTCTCTCTCTCTCTCTCTCTCTCTCTCTGTCTCTCTCTCTCTCTCACTCACTCTCAATCACTTACTTACTCACTCGCTCACTCACTCATTAACTTATTGTACTTTAGAAATGAGTGTGAACTTAATATGTGTCAACATTATGTAATCTGTATGTACTCTGTTTAGGTGAATTATCTTTGTTATATAGGCGGCTTTAATTTAAAAGAGGCAGTAAATCTGTGTCTAAAAGAGACTTTGAAGGATACTGTAACACCGTCGTTCACATGGTGGGGCCGCGAAAAGCGTGAAGGAGCGCAACGGCCATTATATAACGCTCGGTTAATTATTGCTATTTATGGTACGAGCCTTCTTTTTAAATATGCATTAATATTATTACCAGGTCTTATTAATTAATAGTGTATATAACATTTTTTGCAGACGCTGTATGTAAAAACCGGCACTTCCCAAAGCCGACTCGTACGGAATTTCAAACCCAGGCGAAGGAAGCTCTCCGGGCTGCAAAGGAAAGGGCAAGAACCAAGTTGCAAGGTCCACGTGCACGCATGCCGGTTCCAAGGAATCGTAATTTTTGGAACGACGAGCCCGAACGAGAACAAGAAGAGGAAGCAAATAACAATTAATAATGGTAATTATATGTCAATAATGATGAGTAATATATAATATTATAAGAATAGCGAACACCACGCGCATATACAGACACAGATATACATGATGATATGGTAATTATTTATGTATAGTTACAGATACTCCCCTGGAGACGTTGCTACTCACCCTGCTCACCAACATAGAGGGAAGGATGACTAGGTCATCGCGACGACGTCCACGGAACGAAAGAAGATACAATCGGCATTTTTTAATGCCAACCGGTCTCGGTAGATGCTAAGCTGTGTGAGAAAGTATTTTGTCTCAACTCGGAATGTAACATTGATCCAAGCAATCGTTATGTCCAATGACGCCGGTTTACCAATAAAACAGATGAAAAGATTACGCACATTATCGAGAATCACATACATGTAAAGCACCAACCGTACATGGACGTGACTTTTTAGTGTGTGTATCTTTACGTCTGTTTTATGAGTGAACTGCGGGTTCTTTTTAGCACTGCATACACCGAAACTGATTTCAAAATTAGGTGTTGCGGTATAACGTTTACTTGGCTCGATTTTACGTATCTATTTTGGGATTAAACCTTCCTCGCACAGCTCTAGTGGAGATCAATCAATCGGCACTTTTCAGTGCCATTTATATTGATTCTACGGGAATCATCTCGGTTATCGCAATTGACACTTTTCAATATCTTTTGTTGTTTACGACATTAATATTTGTAACACTTTTGTAATAATAACTATCGAAGCTTCTTGGATAGTTAATATTTCAAAAAAGTGCTACAACACGTTTTTTTAAATATTATTTTTCCTTTATGTGATGTCTTTTTGTACCAATATATTCAAAAGCTGTATAATATGCGATAAAAGAAGTATTGATACAAACAGACATTACTCTCTGTTCTTACAAAAGTTAAATTTAAAATTTTGTGTTTTGTTCTGTTTAGATTTGCCAAAGAGAGAAAGATTTAGGACTTTGTGACAGAGGTGCATCTTTTCACTCGAAAGACCAGAGGAGGATTAACCTGTAATATAAAATACTTTTAAGTTAAATTACTAAATTTTATTTTACATTTGGATTTTTCTTTTATTTGATATATGTTATATTTTGTAAATGATACATATATATTTATTTGTATACTTACTTTGTAATTTGTAATTTATTTGTGTACATATATATATAAAACTTATTAATAATAAATGATTTAGAGTTATTTTTTGAAATAAAATTATAAGAAATTTAAAGATTTATGAAGCAATGACGTCACAATTTAAATACCTACAAAACAGCAGCGTCTGTTCGATTTCTGCTGCTAGTCTGCCGTCAGATTATTGTGCAAGTTCTGCACGCTTTTTGCCGCCAATCTGACATCAGGTCTTGTTAGCAGGGCCTGCTCGATTTCTGTTGCCAGTCTGCTGGCATAGAATGTCAACAGGTTTTGTCAACAGAACGTAAGCAGAATGCGACCTCAGATGAGGCCAGTCTGCTAACATGTTCTGATCAAACCTGTTGCCAATCTGCCGACATTCTGCTAACATTTTGCTGACTGGGTCTATAGTTCCGTTACGTATGCTAATGTTAAGATTTTCAGTACTGGCAGTAATATTGGAACCAAAGTTATGATAATCGCGATTCGACGATATAAACCAATTTTGGACAGAATGTAGACGTTTGTTTTATTAACAAATCTTAGATATAATTTAAATAAATTTTCACTTTGAAATGTTAAATATTGAATTTAACTAATTTTAAAAATATTTAATAAAGTAAACACCAATTTTCTGGATAAATCTTAGACTAAATTTGGATGGATTTTATCCAAATATATTAAATAATCTAGACTAGACTTGATCACAATCTTAACGCAGTATTTTTACGACAACTGACAAAGTTTAGAAGGTGTAATAGACATTTTGTATTAATTCCGGACTGTATCTGGATTATAGATGTATAAAATCTATCTAGTTATGTCTATTTGATCAAAATTGTCTGAAATATGCATTTAGCATTTATCCATATTGTCCAATTTTTGCCAAGTTAATCTGTCAGGAAATTGAACAAATCTTAGATATAAATTAGACATATTACTGCCTTGAATTGTTAAATATTTTGATTAATTTTCAAAAATGTTTAATAGTAGATATCGATTTTCTAGGTAAATCTTAGACTAAATCTGAATGGAATTTATCCAAATATATTAAATAATTTGGACTAAATTTGACCATAATATCGACACAGTATTTATGCCACAATTTTTGACAAATTTTTGACGTAGACGTTGTACTAATTCCAAATCATATTTAGACGTTTATATGTACAAAATCTGTCTAATTATGCATATTCTATTAAAAATTTGTCTGGTATGCATCTAGTACTTGTCAAGTTGGCCCGTCAAGATTTTATATAAGAAAAATAGAAAAAATAGAAAAATATATATATAAAGAAATAGAAAAACAGAAAAAAAATAGAAAAATACAATTGTACTCGATAATACAGATGACTCAGCGTCGTGATGTACATGATATAACCAATTATATTTACAGATGCATAAGTATTTAAATAGTCAATATATATGTATAGTCAATATAGATATATATATATTTATTTAATCGAAATTGTACGTGTTTGTCGCAGTACGTGCATTACATATAGTTAAGACATGCAACATTAAGGTATTGACAATTGAGATTTGCTTTACCGATTAATGCGACACTTTTCGCACGAAATAACTTTTTTTTTTATTACACAGTGTTATAAATATCTTTATGTAACTAAAATCTCCGTTTATTCATTATTGAGCTTTTGACTTGATAAAGCAAATTCGTTGATGGTTAAAAAACAATTTTATAGATAAAACAAAAAAAAGGAAAATTACAATTTTGTTATCGATGGCATCGACTTGTAAAAACATTTACTTTATATAGAAGTTTTATATTTGTATAAGGCGTATAAAAGCATAATTTCAACTTAGGATAACTAAAAGGTGCAATATCTGTATCTGTAAAAATAAACTGGAGAAAAAACTTTGTATGAAATTTGTGCATATATAGGGTGTTTGAAAAAAACTAGCACATCGAAAATCAAATTAGGAAAAAACTCGTACATAGTAATAAAAACTAATATGGTTCCTCCTCTTTAAAGTGTTCCTAAAGTAAAAATTATATTAACAATTTACATTTACTTTACTTTATATTTATATTTATTATATTACTTTAATTTGACATTGATTAGTCGGTATTTTTCATATTGGGTGTTTACGATAATGGCTATCCGAGTAATTTTCTCTAGGACCGAAATATATGATAAGCACAACCATCTACTATCATCATGATTCGTGACAACTCAATGCTGTTCGGTATAGCCAAATCATCACGAGCAAGTTGCGAGTTGTGAGTTCCGTGAGTTTGTAGCAGGTAACCTAAAAAGTACGACATAAATAATTTGATTATTACAATTAAAAATAATCTGTTTTTAATGTATGATAAGATTATTAACTTTAAAATAGTAATTATATGTAACACAATCATGTATTTTTAAAGTATTGTCTAAAGTAATATCAGAGATTATTTTATTTACAAATATTTATTTTATCTATCAAGTTTCTATCATAACGGTATTATTTCAAAACCTAATATAATATTTTAATTAAACATTGATTCTCAATAAATGTTATTATTTATTGTATATTAGAAAAGTCATCTTTTATTAAACGGATGGTGTTAACACTTTGAAACAAATGAGATAAATTATGTAAAATTACTAAATAAATCATTATTAATATTTTTTAGATTACAAGTAAAATAAAAATTTAAGTATAAATATTTTTCTTTCTTGTAACAACTGTTAATGATAAGTTGCATGGTGTTATCATTATTTTAAAAAATCATATATCTTTATGTATAAATATTATGCATGAATATTTCACTAATGTGAAACTAATAATAATCTTTACAATAAATTTTTTTAATTTGTAATACAAGTGCATAGTAAATTAAGATATACTGTAAACAGATATACGTTAGATATGCGTTAGATATACGTTATAATAGAAACTTGATAGACAAATTAATAAATAAAATATTTGTAAATAAAATAATCTCTTTAATATTACTTTAGACTATGCTTTAAAAATACATGATTGTGTTATATAATTACTATTTTAATGAAGTTAATAATCTTACCATACATTAAAAACAGATTATTTTTAATTGTAATAATCAAATTATTTATGACATACTTTTTAGGTTACCTGCTACAAACTCACGGAACTCGCAACTCACAACTTGCTCGTGATGATTTGGCTATAACGGACAGCATTGAGTTGTCACGAATCATGATGATAGTAGATGGTTGTGCTTATCATATATTTCGGTCCTAGAGAAAATTACTCGGATAGCCATTATCGTAAACACCCATTGTTTACAGCAGAGAACTCTATAGTTTAGTCTTTATTTTAGCCCTTACAGGTCCGGAAGTCACTTTAGTAACTTTGAACTGTTTCAGTCAGTTTATAGAATCAGTAAGTTTATAGAATTTTTTGGTTTCAATTAACTTAATAATATTACAATGAATATTCTCTTTATGTCGGCACGTGTATAACAATTATTATGTATTTCAAACCTTTTTAAAAAGAGATAAAAGAAGGCGCCAAGTGTGTGTGTGCGCGCGCGCATCTGAGAAAAAAACTATTATATTAGGTAAATTGTCTCATTACTATATTGCTTTATTATCTTCTCTACAAAATGATTGATATGAAGTAAATGCGCCAACTGTGCGTCAACATTGAAATAAAAAAAAGATAGACCAAGTACATAAACGCGTGCCTTCAGAAATAAATGTAAGATCAATACAATTAGCCAAGTATATTTGAAAAAAAGTAATATTTATTTATTTATGAATGATGGATTGTCCAAGTAAAGGAGCTATTGAAAAACGTAGGATTAGAGAATTTCAAAATGCTTGGCTAGATGAAAGTATTTTTAAAGGATGGTTAGCTCCCCATCCTGCTGAAAATAAAGCGCTTTGTATGTTGTGTAACAAAACTATCAGATGTTGCAAAACAGATTTGATTAAACATTCACAAACGGTTAAACACATTGAAAAAATAAATTCTGGTAATTTTAAGGCTACTTTTAAAGATAGTTTATCACATAAAGAACAGGTTAAACGCGCAGAAATTAAAATAGCAACTTTTATCGCAGAGCATAATGTAGCCTTTCAAGTCGTGGATCATTTAATTCCTTTGTTAAAAGATATTTGTATAAAACCTGAAGTTGTGCAAGACCTTTCGCTGGCTCGACATAAGTGTGCAAGTATTGTTAAAAATATTACTGCAAAACGTGAAACTGAAAAAATTGTTGAATATTTAAAAATTAGTAAATTTTCCATTTTGATAGACGAAAGTACGGATATCTCTGATACAAAATTAATGTGCGTTCTTGTCCGCTACGTATCACCATTAAATAAAAAAATTGTAACTCAATTATTAGAATTATTAACTTTAGATGCAACAGACTGTTCCGCGAATAAAATTTTTAAAATGTTTAAAGAAAGTTTAGAAAAACAAAATATTCCTATTAAAAATATTGTTGGATTAGCTTGCGATAATGCGTCAGTAATGGTCGGATCCAAAAATTCTTTTATGACTCATCTTAAAACGGAAGTGCCAGAATTAATAACAATAAATTGTATTTGCCATTCATCCGCGCTTATAGCCAGTAAGGCTTGCGAAAAATTACCTTCTTCTTGCGAAAATTTGATTAGAGGAGTTGCCACTTACATTTCGGGCAGTGCAAAGCGATGTGCGATTTTGGGAGAATTCCAAGATTTTTTTAATGGACAACGAAATAAAATATTAAAATTGTCGGAAACAAGATGGTTATCTTTAGAAAAATGCGTTGTTAGACTTTTAGATAACTGGGAAATTTTAAAAAATTATTTTATGTTAGCAACAGTAGAAGATAAATTAAAATCCGCGGAAATTATATTAGAACATTTAAATGATATTTTTATTAAAGCGTATTTGCTGTTTTTAAAATTTGCACTAAATTTTTTTAATAACTTTAATGTATTATTTCAATCTCGTAATATTTTAATTCATAAATTATATGAAAGCAGTCAAAAATTAATTCGTCAAATAGCCGTAAATTTGGTAAAAATTGATGTTTTAGAAAATATTTCAACTTTAGATTTACTATTGGATAATAAAGATAATATAAAACCTATAAATGACATAAATGTGGGACCGGATTGTGAATGTCTTTTAGAGACTTTATCTTTCGAATGCGCGCAACAAATTAGATTGAAATGTTTGGATTTTTATGTTACGGCAGTTCGCGCGCGCGCGAGAAATGCTAAAGCGTCTCTACCTTATAAAAATGAACTTTTTAAACAATTAATTTTTTTGGATCCTAATATAGCTTTATATAATGAAGGTAGACATAAAATTAAAAATTTAACTTATATTGCTAACCGGGTAGAGCATAATATTAATATAACAAAATTATCGTTTGAATTCGGACAATTTTACCATTAAGTTTTGATGAGCAACAAAAAAAAGAATTAGCTTCTTTGCCAATAGATGAAATGTGGGCTAAAATACTACAATCTGAAAATTTTGATGGGACTAAGATGTTCCCAAACTTAGAATTATTAACTCAAGTAGTCCTTTCTTATCCTCATTCTAATGCTGAGGCCGAAAGAATATTTTCTATTGTTTCAGATGTCAAATGTAAAAAAAGGAATCGACTGTCAAATGATACTGTTTCCTCAATTTGTGTTATTCGATCTAGTTTACAAGCTCAAAATATAAATTGTACAAATTTTGAAATTGACGCGAGGCATTTAGAACTGCATAATACACAAAATTTATACGGAAAACAATGCACATCTGATAATACTTAATTTTTTTTTTTTTTTTGTTGCATTTGTTTGCATTTTTACATCTAGCCTCTACTTTTTTATGTATGCTATACATAATTTTTAATATTTGCGTTTAGAATTTCAGTTTTACTTACATGACTGTGTTAATAATATATTGTAGTGACTAAAGCCAAAGATTTAATGTGCAATAATTTTTAATAAAAAACAAATTTTTGTATTTTAATATCCAGCCTCTATTTTTTAATACATGCTACATATGATTCTAAATATTATCATTTCTAAAATCAGGTTGAACACGATTGAGGCCAATCCATCACCTTCTCTGACTGTCTAATCTTAGGAATGTTAATTAGTGGCTGCGTTTAGCAGAAAAAGCAGCTTTGCAATTGTTGTAAAATTCTTCAACACGATTGGTTTTTGCTCTTAGTTCCTGTTAGATCTAAACGTATAAACCAGTCGTGTTGAAGAATTTTACAACAGTTGCAAAGCTGCTTTTTCTGCTGAACGCAGCCATTGATTTTAATCTTTTTCTTCGAATCTGTTATTACCAGTTTGCATATTCTTATTAGCTTTTCCAGTATTTCCAATTTCTGCATTGCCTTCCATATCTCCTTTCTGATAATACTGTTCTGTGTTATATAACTACGTACTGTGATAATATGTGCTACATATTGTTAAAAATTAAAGATTTAATAATTTGAATTAGTATATAGTAATTGTTATATTTGTCATTTTTAACGGATTTAATAAATTAATTAAATTTAATAAATAATATATAACAAGTAAAAATTATTTTTGTAATGTAGAAGTTGTATTATATTATAAATTATATTTATCTATAAAACATATTTATCATTAAATTGATTACAAGTATTTTTATTTTATTATATTTTATTAGTATACTACTATAATATTTTGTGTCTTTGTAACTTTGCAATTTCTTACGTTTATGATATTATTTTGTATTTTAAAGATAAATTGTTGTTTTATGAATACTGGTAAGGTTTTTGGCAGTTTTCCTTACCCTTGCAACAAATGTTGGTATTCTTTAATATTTCTGCCAAAAATAAAATGTTTTGTTTGTATTGTTAAATATTTGAAATTATTTCAACACCTATTTTCCTTTTAATATTTTTTATTATAGAATAAAATAATTTCTTATAATTATATGTGAAAGTATATCTGTGTGTAAATATATGTATATATATATTTGTACGTTGAGAGCGTATGTGCGTATCTGTACATAAATATATCTGCTATTTCTTTTTATTCAAAAAATTTGACATGATTGCATTAGGGCGATCAACAGTACATTTTTTTTTTTTCTTTATTAACTACTTCACTGCTATCATTCTCGCCGCGCATGCGCGAAAAACCCGGCCCGCATCTCATCACTGCCTCCACGATGTAATCCACGATGTAATATACAGGTTATCATATCATTGCCGTGAAACCCGCAACAGATTAAAATAGCCATCACACACAAAATAATATAAGCTGCATTCCAGTCCCCATTCTTTCCACTGACCGCTCTCGCTGTTCTCTTTCTCTCGAAGTTCTCTTCCATTCGATGATCACGAGTACCTCAAACAATTAATAAAGAACAATTCGCGAACTGTCTGCACACAGTCTCCACAGAGAAAAACCTCGGAGAGGTTTCTCTCTGAGGCTCGATTCTTGAATTCATTTCTAAGAGAAACGTATTCGCAAATTCTGTTCTTACAGAAAAGTTGAAAATTTATTGGCTATCATATGGCTTTTAACCAATAAACTTGCAACTTTTCTGTTAAAGCGGGTATTTGCGCATACGTTTCTCTTGCGAATAAATTCTTAAAAAGAGACACATCAGTCATTGTTTAGACATAACGGTATAATAAAAATTAAAAAATGCACTACTTCACGAAAACTGTCATAACAATAACATAACATTCATCACACTACGTACGTCACTTCACGAGTTCACGCGACCCACATGGGCAACCCACATAATCCATTACACACGCCGTAGTGACGATGCGAATGACTGCGTTCCATTTTATTACGCACATGATTAACATTAGACATTATTATCCGTGAAACGGAACGTTACCCGAGATGCATGCGATTGTGATCGCTGCTCATGCCACTATATTTCGTCGGTGTGACAGGTTCCTAAATAACCCGAGGCGCATAGCACACAAGCGCCTCTTGCATCAAAAGTATGAAAGTGACGTTTTCTGATCTGAGAGGTCGATCAGGAGGTGACGATAACGACGTTTCTTAAATGAAAATTTTGACATTTGGACTTTGCGTCGTTTGATATCTCCTCTCATAGGGTACGTAGGGGACAAATAAAAATAGTTTTCACATACAAATCGACCCCAAGCTTTCGATTGAGCCTAGTTAGAACTCGATCGAACTCCGTTTAGCCGTTTCTCAGATATCCGATAATCTCGGGTGCTCGCAAGTCGCGTACTCGCGTAAAGAGCACGGTCGGGCTCGCGCTGCGCGTTCACTTGGCGCGAGCCACTACCGTGTCTCTCGATACTCATCTCGTTGTTTGTACACTGATAGAAAAATGTGTTGTATTTGTAACCATCACAATTGCATAGTAAAATGATTACAGTTAGGAATATCATTTTTATAGCAATTACTATTACAACATTGGTAATAATAACTATAATATATATATGGTAAATGCTTATAATAAAGATCATTTTATGGTACACAACTAACTGTATATAAAGATCTCCAATTTGGTTACAGCAACCATGTCATAGATGCTATTTGCAATTATGGTTACAAATACAACACATTTTTCTATCAGTGCACACAATTATTTAAATTATTATTAAATATTATTAAATACTATTATTTATTATTATTACATATTGAGAACTGGAAAATTTAGAGTCGGAACCGGAATTGAAAAAATTCGTAGTTTAAACGATTTTCGGTTTTCTTTATTTGTCAAAAAATAGAACCCGTTACACTAAAGTTGAAACCGTAACAGTTTTCGAATATTTTACTAAATCGTAACTGAAACCGAACCATAATAATTTTATTTCGGACCGGGTCCCTGATTAGGATAAATAAAATTCTGTCGTTGACGCTCTTTATCTACACATGTTTGTTTCATTATCCTTATTTACACGCGTTTCTTGTATCATAATACCTAATATATTTATTTTACTGAGAAACTTTTTTTAATTAATTCCTATACATTTATAAAACTGGAATAAAACGAAAGAGATATTCACTCATATTCAATCAGATATTAAGAATTGAATTTTTTTTTCTTTTGTAAAATGTAAAGTGGACACAGCTCCAGAGCGGAAGTGCCTCTGTCTGTAATCATCATTTTATCATTCTAATATAAATAATAGCATGATCCTGAAAATATTAATTACACACAGTATTATGTAATTTAAAGACCTTTTTCCCTATGTAGCAACGGATTATTTCAATTCAAGAAAATCTTGTCCTTGTGGTATACTAGAACAGGACAATTTTTATTAAATTAATAGTAATAACGCTTTTTAATAAAAAAAAGTTAACAACTTATATCAACGTTTCTATATATAAATCGTATTTATGTTTAATTGTATTATTCGTGACGACTGTTGACGACTGGTGGCTTAAGTTGCTGGTATGTTTTGTGACGTGGTAGCTCAGCTGCCACGAGTAGCAGCGTTCCTCCCCCGTCACAGGCTGCGAATTCGCGCCGTACGGGAAAATAGGCGAGAGGCGAGAGGGGATCTCCATGGGGAACCGCGACAGACCTAGCGAGCGTAGCATTAATTTCTTATAATTTTGATTTTTTTTGCGCGGCGGCCGTCTTCCGATGCACTAGGAAAAATAAATTAGTGTCTCCAACCAAACCATTTAGTTAAGACATTTTTTAACAGCAACCAAATATCTTGTTTTCTATAACAAAATATTTATTTACTTCTGCTAAATATACTTTTCTGATTTGTTCTGTGGACCAAATGATTTTGTTCTTAGACCTCGCATACAACAATTAAGCATTTTAGTTATTTTACCCACAGAAACTACATAATAATTAAATCTTCTGTTACATAAGCTAAAATAATGCTCAATGAGTACAATATCGTCTTTCTATGCATTAAAATTTAGATTTTATACACTATTTTATATATTAACAAAATATTATAGTAGCTTTAACAAAACTGCCTTGTTCTTCTAACCAAACGATTTGGTATATTTTATACACAAGGGCGCCGTTATTCACGAATAGATGGCGCAGGTACGTGCTGTTGGAAACAAATGGTATCAGATAATAGCGTGGTTAGCCCGCGTTTCTGCATGCCATTTTATTTTTTTTTCTGGCTCTACGTGTCTACTGTTGTGAGACGTTATATTTATAACTCATGTAATACAATTACATGCAGTGAGATCGTTTCGTGTTTAGTGAAAACATCTTCGTAAGTATGAATTTCATAGATAATTTTTGGATGCATGTGATATTTGAGGCTATCACTGTATGAAGAAATATTTCAGCTTTCCCTCCTCTATATTTCGTAATCACCTACCGACAATTAACTGCCAGTGTTGTTAATGTGTAGTTTTTATACAATAAAAAAACCTATGCAACGACGTTTACTGATAGTTGACAGTGGTTACGGAATACCGGGCCCCAGGAAATTGTCGAAACTTATCGGTACACTGAAAAAAATGCAATATATCCAATAAGATATGTTGTTGCGGGCTGCCAAATACAGATATACTCAATAGAGTAATATATGCTATTGCAATATCAACAGTGTACTTGCATTAACAGTAAATATTATTGTATCGTATTTTATGTAGTTGGCAGCCCGCAATTACATATGTTATTGGCTGTATTACTTTTTTTTCTGTGTATATCCAAAAGAGTTTATACCGTGTCCTTCGTGAAATTTTTTCTGATTGCATTTTAATTTATTTTATTGTGAAACTATTTCAGGCTGTTCTTCTGCGAAACAAACCTTGAAGGTAAACTGAACTTGTGTGTCTTTCTCTGTATTATTCTGATTTTCTCAAGTATAGCAACGTAGTATAAAATGAGCGACGACGACTTCATTATTCAAACATTAAAAGAATGGGGTCTTGAAAAGTGGACATCAAAATTTTTAGGTATGTTAACTTCAAAATTCTTTTCCGGAATATTCCAACAATAAGATATTTTGCATATTCAATGTACTTGTTAAAATTGGTAAACATTACGTGTCATCAATGTTGTAAGAGTATAGTAGTGTATAAAAATTGATTTTAATCTTATAGACCAAGAAATAAGCCCTTCATTATTGTTGAGTATTTCGGAACAAACATTAATTGAATTAATACCAACCATTGGTGCAAGATGTATTTTTATAGAAAAAAGGAAACAGTTTTTAAAAGAACAGTCAGCAAAGGTTAGAAAAAATAAAATTAATAATAAAGATAATAAATTTCACTATTTATTTTCTTTATTGCGTGTGTGATTGCATAACATATACCTCTTTATTTATTTAAATTAAAGTATATTAAATTTAAAATATTATATAGAATATTTCTAGATATGAAAATGTTCCGAATACACAAGGTATATCTGCAGACATATCCAAAGAAATAATAGAACAAGAAAAAGAAGTCGAATTACCTGAAATATTGGAACAAAGTGAAAATGCAATACTAATAGAAATAGAAGATCCCGTAGCTCATGAATCAAAGGATCTCGATATTAAAAATGTGTATTCCTTAGTAAGATTTTTTTAAATTTTGACTTTTTTAAACTTTAGTAAAACGTAGCATAATTTGAAAATGTAAAATTTTTCATCAATACTCATTTAATTTTGTATTATATAAAAAAACATTGTTATAGTTTTTCTTATTCTTATAAATCAATACATCATTTATACATCTTTTTAGGATTATAAAAAAATTTTGGAACAATCTATAGATGGAAGAATTATTATTGCTAATTACAAAAAAGAAGTAAAACTTAATAGACAATTACGTTCTAAACTTGTTGACGTAATTATAACAAAATTAATGTCGTTGTTCTATAGTAACGAACAAGGGTAAGATAATATTTTAGAAATATTGTAATTTAGTTAATTTGATAAAGAAAAATAATTTATACATTTATAAATAAACTAGGATATCTCTAAAAAACGAACATTTTGAGTTTATTGCAACTCAAATTGTAAAAATATTTCCTACTGAAAATATCAGTGTCTATTACGTTCCACCTAAAACTGAAGGGCCTCAACAAAAAATTTCTAAAGGAAAATTAGTGGATTCTTATAGAAATAAACTGAGAGAATGTCGAAAATGTGGAATAATAAACAAGAAAAGAAAAAAATCTCAGGACGATGAAGATATAGAAGAAATAGAAGAAGATGCAGAGTCTATTTCTCATGGTACATATATACATATATTAATTCATATCACACACATGCATACATGTGCATACCCTCCAACACACACACACACACACACACACACACACACACACACACACACACACACACACACACACACACACACACACAAATTATATGTATATTAGGGAGCATCCCTAGATCATCATCTAAAATAACATAATAACATAATAACATAATAAACATTAATTATACAGTAGTACTTTTTTATATACAAATTATATCATTTTGAAGAGGATATAAATATTAGAATATCACTTCATTTTTTTCCTGTAAAGTTAATATTTATCAAGTTATTTTTAATACATTCTACTCGTCATATGTATTTTTTCTGCATGTACGTGTATATAACAATTTTTAGTTTTTTTTATGGACTTTACAAAAAATGTTACTAACAAGTTTGTATAAAATTTGGCAGAGAAGGAGAAAGACAAATGTACAACTCATTTTAATTGGCTAAAATATAATACAGCTCCATGGTTTATGGTACAAAATCATTGGGAGCATTCGCGAGTACTTAGACAAGAACGTATTGCAAAGCTTCATGGTAACTTACATACGTTATTTGAAGAATGGCCTGTTTTAAAGCAACCACTCGGATATACTTTAGTAACTATCTTTTTCTATTTAAAAATAAGTATATACATTCGTGAATGCGCTTAGGCAATATTTGTTCTACGATTTATATTTATTATATTTGTTTTATATTTTACAAAGTAAACAATGTTTTTAATAATGTTTAATTAATTTTTTTATTGTTCTTTATATAATTGTTATCGACTGTAAAAATGTAATGTATTATTTGTCTCTTTTTAGATTTCTTTTAAACAATTTTTCTTTTACTCAAGAAAAGAATTTTGAAGTTTAAAGAAAAATATACTTTAAAATATTAATATCTACTTTCCAAAATTTCATTCTTTTAATATTTTAATAATAAAATCATCATTGCTTATTTTATATTATAATTTGTCTCTTAATTAACGATTTTTCATGATTAAGTTTTAGAATAATGCTTTATAAATATATTTATATAACAAGTGTCACTGTAATAAAAGGATTATATAAAATTCGTATATTTTAAAAGAATGAATTATTTTTCTAAAAGTATTTTATACTTTACATAAATATTGATTACCACATTTTGTATATTTTTATTTTAGTTATGTGTATGTATGTATGTATATGTGCACACACGTGGATTTTATTTTTTAATATTATTTACAGATTAACGATGATTATATTTTTTCTTTTGAGGAAACAACTAATATATTTACTGAATGGCCACAATTCTCACAAAAATTACAAAAAGTTATTAAAGAGAATGTAAAAGATAAATATTATTTTACATTATATCATGAGAGCACTTTAGATGAGATTTCAGAAGGTAAAGCAAAAATATGATATGCATTGAAATATTTAAGAAAATTAGTATTTTTACTATCACATAAATCTTTTCTTCCATATGTACTATATTCATTCTTTATTTTTACTAATAACAAAATATCAAAACTAATGTTTATTAATAACAAACGGTTAATAATAAAAATATGTTTCATCAGAGTCAAAAAGAGTTATACTCTTATCATTATTGCCTGTGGTATGTCCTCCTCAAGCTAGAGTCAAATTTGATAAAAACAAATTATGGAAGCCAAGTATAGCGGAATCAATTTCAGGATTTATTTTACATATTAAGGTATAGTACATTACAATAATTTATACACAAAATCAATAATGTAACGCATGCATATATTGCACACACGTACACATTTTATATTAAAAACATAAAGTTTCTTATTTTTCAGACGCCAGGAGATATTGAAATAGAAATTCAACAGAAGAGAAATAAGGCACTAGAATTAAAACAAACTGTGCAACCATTTATTATTATTGTTGGTCTAAGTTTAAGGCAAATAGACAGTTATTATGTCGTAGTTGACGATGTCTTATATAAATTGGACAACATTTTGAAAGCCATAGATATTTGCTTTAAAATATTTATGGTATTAGATGCACAATATCCTACTGAATGTGAACAGGTATGGTTGTTTTTTCAACTGTACATTTATAAGCAGCGAACTAAAAATGACAAAGTTATTAAATCAGTCCTAGATTTTCACGAAAAAATTGCTAATGCGTAAATAATTGAACGATTTTTATTAACACTTAATGAAAAGCACTTCTTTCATTTAACGATGTTTTATTGTTCTTTGTGTACGTTTTCTTATACTAAAATTGATCTTCTTATTAACCATTTATCACATATACATAAATATTCTTCTAACCGACTTGTTTGTAAACAAAATAGTTGTTATCGAGAATTTCATAAATTAAGTAAGTTTAAAAAACATTTATTAAGTAAGCATGCTATTGATCAGAATATTACTGCATTTCCTCAAAATAAATTTAATTTAGAAAACACAGATTTAAATATTGAAAACGTACACACTCAAGATGTAAGCAACAATAATGATAATTACCATGATGTAAAACGCTACAATGATAATGGAAGCATCATAATTAGTCATATAAAGGATCAATTAAAAGAATCAGCATCTTCTTTTATTTCAACTTTTTATAGTGACAAAACTATACATAATCGTAATATTCAAAAAATAATAGATATAACAAAAGAATTTATAGAAGATGATATAATTTTAAGTCTAAAGAAAAATGTAAAACAAGTACTAGAAAAATCAAATATCGATAATAGCGAAACAATTTTAAATATAGAAGAAATATTTCATGTATATGAAAATCCTTTTCACGGTTTAGAATCGGAATATAAAAGACTTCAGTTTTTTAAAAATAGAGGTAGTTTTATAGAAGCTGAATCTTATGTAATTGGTACAAGAAACATTCCTAAACGACATAAAGGACAAATTTCACTTATACCTGTGAATGCGAATGGTCAATTTGTTTCAATTAAAAAAGTATTAAATGGATTGTTTAATATTCCAGGATTTTTGATAACAATATTAAATTATATGCGCAGTTTGTCTGAAAAAAGTAACGTAATTTATAATGTTATTCAAGGTAAAGTATACAAATGCTTGTTGAGACAGTTTCCAGCTGATTCTATAGTACTACCTCTTACTCTATTTTATGACGCTTTTGAAACACAAAATCCTTTAGGTGGACATGCAGGCAATCAGAAAATGGGCGCAACTTACTTTTCTTTGCCTTGTATTCCACCACAATTTTCTTCAAAATTAGACAATATTTTTCTCACTTTATTATGTAACGAAAAAGATAGAATAGAATTTGGAAACAAAAGTGCTTTTTTACCACTTATAAAAGAATTGAAGTATTTAGAAAATAATCCTGTATTTAAAACTAGTGATAACAAGGATATCTACGTTTGCCTTACGTTGATTACAGGTGACAATCTCGGAATACATGAGATTTGCGGTTTTGTAGAAAGCTTTGTTGCTAATTTTCCATGTCATGTCTGTAAAATGTCGCGTGATTTATTAAGAGAAACGACTACTGAAATCGATGCCCTTTTACGAACAAAAATAAATTACGAAATAGATATAAGATTAGGAGACGTATCAAAGACAGGCATAAATGAAGAATGCATTTTTAATTCTTTACAAAATTTTAATTTGTTCGATAATCTTGCATTCGATATTATGCATGACATATTTGAGGGTGTATGTCAATATAATTTGTCTCAGTTACTCTTACATTACATATATGAAGCTAAACTTTTTACACTTGACGAATTAAATAATCGATTACATATATTTGATTTTGGCCTCGAAGATGGAGTAAACCGTCCTTCTGCTTTAAAAAAACAAAAATTAAAAAATTTTCGTTTAGGTTTCTCTGCGTCCGAGACAATTTATTTTGTAAAGTACTTTGGATTGTTAATTGGTGATTTGATATCAAAGAGTGATAAATATTGGGATTTATATGTATCTTTAAGAGCTATTATTGATATACTCATGGCACGATCAGTAACAACTGCAGATATTGAATACTTAAACATTTTGATTACAGAACATTTAGAAATTTATATCAATTTGTTTGGAAAAACTTTGAAAGTAAAGTATCATAATATGCTTCATTATCATCGAGTTATAAGGAAATTTGGACCATTAATTAATATCTGGTGTATGCGTTTTGAAGCTAATCACCAAAAGCTCAAAGCATATGCGCGTATAACATCAAGTGTAAACTTACCTTTGACACTGATGCAAAAAAATCAATTTATGTTAAGTAATAGAATTTTGAAAAAAATTTCGTTTAAGGAAGAAGTGCTTTTTACATGTGACTCTGTAAACACAATTAAAAATCACCCATTGTTTTTTAAATTTCAAAGCTATTTACCAAATTCATCGTTACTATTAGTGAAATGGATTAAAGTAAATAATTATACGTACAAACCTAATATGATTTTAAGCTTAGGAGTTCAAGATATTTTACCTTCTTTCGGGATTATTACAGTTATTACTGTTAATGAAAATGAAGAGTTTTATTTTATAATTAACAAATTAGAAACTCTTGGATTCTCTTCTCATTTTTATGCTTATGAAGTGATTACAACTGAACACTTTTTGCTTCTAAAATCGCAAGATATATGTACATTTAGTTCTTTTCCCTCAGTTAAAAAAATTCGAGATGGTAATTTGTACGTAGTATACGATTAATTGTGAAAAATAAAATATATTTAATTGAATCCATTTCATTAATTAAAGTTTGTTTAGTTTATGTATTATAAAAATAATATTATTCAATTATAAAAGTACATCAATAAACTGTTTTAATTCTATCTACTAATTATAATATGCGTTAATGTATATGTAAAAGACACACATGTATATATGTGTACACACGCAAATGTGTAATAAATTCATTTAATATGCTGTATTTGTATACTTTTTTTTACCTACAAATTTCAGCTGTTAAAAATTATAACACGTATTTTAATATACAGGGTGTTTCAGAAACAGGAGGCCAAACTTTAGGAGTATATTCTATTCACTCTAAGGATGAAAAAAAGTCATATAAAAAACGTTTCTAGATCCATGTTTATATATACCCATTTTTTTAATCCTTACAGTAAGTAGAATATGCTCCTAAAGTTTGGTCACCTATTTCTGAAACATCTTTCTGTATATTGCATATGTTGTATATGTAAATTGTAAGAAAATTAATACCCTTAAACAAAATGTTTGGTTAAAGTGATTAAAAAATTTAGTTGTAATAACACAATAAATCATAGAAAATCAATACCTTTAAACAAAATGTTTGGTTAAAGTAATTAAAAAATTTAGTTGCTATAACATAATAAATCGTACAAAATTAATACCTTTAAACAAAATATTTGGTTAAAGTAATTAAAAAGTTTAGTTTTAATAACAGAATTTACGTTGCCAAACACTTTTGTTTACATAACAAAAGTCATATAGTTATGACTTTTTGGTTGTTACAACAAAAGTATTACGTTATAAGAACCAAATGTAGTCAACAAAGATATTTGTTTACAGCAACTAAATAGTTTTGTTGGGCATATTTTAACCAAATTATTTTGTCGTTATAGCAAAATTTTGGTTTATACAACAAAACATTTTTCCTAGTGTGGAATGCGGCGAGAGAGCGAGAGAGGAGGAGAGAGAGCAACGACGATGCGGGGAAGGAGGAAGGACGCCACCGGTGCCCGGGAGAGACGAGCACGCGGCCCGCACGGGGATTCGGCGTGGCCCTGGGAGGGCCACGGCCGGAGCCTAAAGCGGCGGTGCCCGCCAACACCACGACGGAACGTCCCGAAGGGCTGTGGAGGAGCCCGGATGGGATAAAACGCATCGAGGAAGGCGTCGAGCCCTCTCACGAGGAACGGAGGTCCCCGCGTGCGCTGCCCCGGCTCGGGAAATGGCCCAGCGGGAGAAAGAGAATTTCGCGGGGGCCTGCGAGGCCCCCGGAAGGATTACGGCGCGCACGTCCCTGCGTACGCAGGACTGCGTGCCTTGCAGCAATTGGGTCGCGGCGCGGAAACAATGCGCATGACTGGGCGGGGGGTCGCGGCGTCGATCCGGGATCGACCGCGATCCACCCCGCTTTTGCGTGCGAGCGGCCCTACCGTGAAGTCGCGTGTCGTGTCCCGTAACCAAATTATCGGTGTGGCTAGTGCGAGGCTGCAACCCAAAAACAAAGGGACGAGCCTGGAGACGAGGGAGGACGTCGCCAGGACATTATCGGTGAGGTGGCCTGTCCAGAGAAGTTACTGTAAGCGGTTGCCGGCCGGCGAGGTGTTCCCGGGCCCGTTCTGCATCCGCTTTTGTGTTGGTGCGTGACTCGCGTGGACCGCAGGGCGGTCATACGTTCGTGTCATTAATTGGGGATATATCGGATGCAAGCGGGCGGGACGCCGAAGCGCCGAGCCACGGGGAGGACGATCGTGAGGACGCGTGGGTTCCGTCGGAGATTCCCCTCGACCGTGCGCGCCGCAAAGCCCTCGCGCGAGCGAGTATCGCGTCGCGAGTAGCGTGTGGACGGGACTTCCGGTTTCGCGACGGTGTGTAGTGCGGTAGCGGCCGGCGATTATGGTGTGACCCCCGCGAAACACGTGGTCGCGTTCTCTAGTTGCCGGGAGTGTCGGCACGTTCGAACGTCCGGAATTCATGTGCGCGGAAGATTCCATCGTCTGTCCTTGTCGGCCGCGTGCCTACCGCGGGAGCTTCCCGCGTATCGTTCGCGTTTCTGTTTGGTTTGCCTCGCGCCGGGGCGCCGCATTGTCGGAACGCCGCATGCCGCGTCCCGCGATATTATTGTTTTCGCCTGATCATTAATTTTTAATAAAGATCGTTATCTGTTAAATTCCGAGCCTAATTTTCTGGTGTGTCGTCCGCCGCTTTGTGTTACCGCATTCGCCTGCTCCCTTACGATTCACCCCGCCCCTCTACCGTTAGGCAGAGCTGGTCGAGATTGTCGCGCGAGGATCGAGGACACCTTGGCGTGACGAGTTTCGCGAATTGACGCGTCGTCGAGCGCGTCTGGCGCCCAACAATTTTCGTGATAACGCGTGGCCGAGATTCGAGCGCGACAAACACGGCATCGGGGGTACCGGTTACCCTATCGGTCTCGCTGCTTTTTGCTCGCGGCTTTCCCGGTCAGGAAAAGTCGTGACAAAAATTTGGCGCCCAACGTGGTTCCCTCAAGTTGAGGGGGGCAAAGCGGTTATCGCGCACTATCGGGTCGAGCGGCTGGCGCGGGGAAAAGGAGGGGGGCTCCGAGTTACATTTTTTTGGTCTCCCCTTTTCCCGCTTACACAGGCGAACTTTTCTTTTGGTGATATTTTGCATCTATTGTGTTTGATATTTTGTGAATTATATTGAATTGATATTATTGAAAGTTTATGTTAATTGTCGGGCTTACGTCGGGAGACGAGAGAGGAATAAGTGGCGAGGGCAATTCCCTAAGAAAATTAAACGAGCCAGGAGAGGCTCTGTAGATTTTTTTTTGTCGGTACGAGCGAAGTTTTTTTTGTGAGCTAGAATACGAGAGTACAAGTAAATTTCGAGACGCGCAAGAATTTGCGAGAGGACGAAAACAACGATTGGAATTTCGAAGCGCGCTCGAGTTCGTACCGTTCGCTGTGTTGTTGAATGGCTCAAGGAAGATTTTGGTGATCTTGAGATCTTGTTGACGAGCGAGTAAGATAGCTATCGTCGAGTCTATTGTGTTGAAGAAGGAAAGAAACGGAAGGAATGCCCCGAGATCGCTGTAAACACGAAGTATTGTTCGCACTTATTTCTCGTCTCGCGGCGTACGCTCCAATGATATTATGAATATTATTTGCGATTGACATATGATGTGATATTTTTTCTGACTACTGTTATTTACTATATTGTGTTTTGATATTGATATTTTCTTTTATTGTGTGATATATTGCTATTTCTTGTGTTTGTCGGCTGGTACCGAGGGAGGAGGAGAAAATAAGTGGCGATAGAGCGTGCAAGTAGAGTAGTGAGAAACGTCCGAAAGTTTTCCATTTCTCTCTCATAGTATTATCGAGCCTTTGAAGGGAGCGCGGGATACGAGCCGTGGGACTTCTTCCCACGACGGAATAAATACCGGCAAGTGAAGTCGAGTATCGGAAGGCCAATTGCCAACGGCCAATGTAAAGAGAGAGCAATAACAATATCACGAGTAGATCACGTCGTGCTCCTAATTATTAATTTTTTTTTGCTAGTACGGAGTTGCTCGAACGTAAATACTTCCCGGCCGAAAGGCCGCTAGTGAAACTTTGGGAAGAGAGGCCGTAACGTAGAGCTTAGAGTTAAATTACCAAGGACAGAGATGTTATGATTTACGAAAAGAGCGTTGTTGCGAGCACGCAGAGGATTGAAAGGAAATCGCCATAGATACGAAATATTGTTCGAACTTATTTCTCGTCCCTCGGTGTGCGCTGCTGTATATGATTTATTTGAGTTATTGGATTCGATGATTTAATTGCTGAATATTTGAATTGTGTGCCTTATTATCTTTATGTGACTTATGCCATTTCGGTGAGAGATTTGACTTATTAATTTCTTTTTTTCTTTTTCGTGATTTATCGCTTTGCGAGACCGGTCGGAGTGCGTTACGATTAATTAATGTTTTTTTTTCTCGTTTCTGTTTTTTTTTCTCATTACTTATTTTTTTTCTTTTGATCGTGTGAAGCCTTACTAATTTCTTTTTTTCGTGGCATTCCACCAGCAATTCGGTGTTAACCGGTAATTGACGGATCGATGAAATAATACTCGATTTTGTGTGCAAACATTACCTCCGCGGGAGCCTAGCTCTAGAGGAATTATTTTTTTTTGGTCGTCCTGTTATTATTGTCGGTCGCTCCTCGGGAGGAGAGGCTGTTTTGCTACTAATCTTTCAGAGCGGAGCATCTGAAAATTTTTTTCTTTTTCTCTCGGACTAATTTTGGATCTCTATCGTGTGACGTAGTGTTGTTTCGCAGGCCGATCAATTAATTTCGTGAACGGGGCGAATATTTGCACACGCGTACCTACACTTTTTTTGTGCTGGTGGAAACATCGTCTTTATAACTAATCTTTGCTATTGACTTTCAATGTTTTTGGTATTGTGCTCTGTTTCTTTTTTGTGTATGAGTTAGTGTAATAATTCGACGGGATACTTTCGTGCGAGAGTCGCGTTTACCACTGGCGATTTGGTCCTTCTCGCGCAATCCACGACGACTGTACCTTCGCGTTCGAGGCCGGTGTCGGGTTGTGTGGACACCGGGCATCGCGGGGCGGCCCGAAATAATAGGGACGCGGGCAGCGTCCCCGGGGAGACCGCATGAACCGGCGGGAGGGGGACGACTCGTGGATCTTCACCGCCGACCGCGAACAGCTGATCGCGGAATTAGAGCGGCGCCGGTTATCTACAGACGGATCGGACTCCGTATTAGCGCTTCGATTGCTGCGCCGAGGACGGGCCGCGTTCGCGTGCGAGTCTGCGGAGGGGGTCGAGAGCCGTGAGATGTCGGACTCAGACCATTTAGTCCTACCCGAGGGGGAGGGGGACCGACCGGATAGCCCATATGAAGTTGCGAGGGGGCCGATCGGCCACGTTCACGCGAGGCCTTCGAGAGAAAGCGGGGGTCACTACCCCCGGGAGTGGGGGGGCGGCTCCATGGGTAACGCATACAATATTATGCGAAAATGGAACTTGAAGTTTTCGGGAACGCGCGGAGAGGACGCCGAGACGTTCTTGATACGGATCGAGGAGGGGCGCGAGTTCATTCCGTTGGACGATGCGGATATTTTGCGTTGTCTGCCGTTCTTTTTGTCGGGGATCGCGCTGCACTGGTTCCGGGGTAAGAAGGCGCGCTTGACGACCTGGGCGGCGTTTAAGGCCGCGTGGCGGGTGCGCTTTGGAGACCCGGATTTCCAATTCGCGCTACGGGACGAGATAATGCACCGTACCCAGGGGGAGCGGGAGTCCGTCGTCGACTATTTGACGTGTTTGGGCACAATGTTTGACCGTTTAACGCCGCCGTGGGGCGAAGCAGAGAAGATCGGGTACGCGCACCGCCACATGCTACCGCGCCTGCAAGCGATGGTGCCGCGGGAAGCGGTGACGGATTTAGACGCATTAGAATTGCTGGCGGCGCGCGCGGAGAGCTGTCACCGCGCCGCGCAAAGTTACCGGGCCCCACCACCCCCGGAGAGGTCATTATTTCCGGATCTCGCGTATCGGCCGCCGAGAGAAGGGAACCGTCACGGACGGACGACGGATACGATTGCCGCGTTGGGAGTGTCGACCCCCGGGGGGGGGAGCGGAATGGCGAAAAACAAGAAGGAAAAGAGACCGGCCGTGGGTGGCGATGCGAGCGCGCAAGCCACGCCGGCCGCCCCGAGTACGTCTACGGCGACGCCAGGCCCGAGCGGGGCACGGGCACTTACTGGAAAGTGCTGGAATTGCGAGGGAACGGGACATTACGCGCGCGATTGTAAGGAGGCCCCGCGGATGCACTGCTATCGGTGCGGGAGGGCCGGGGTCACGACGCGCACTTGTCCCACGTGTTCGGGAAACGCGTAGGGGGGTTGCGACCCGGGGGCGGTCCGACTCCTGCACCTATCGGCCCCGAGGGTGCGGTTGCGACGATTCAGACCGACTATGTCTGCAATTCGTTCGGGTTGAGGGACTCCTATCTCTCCTTTCTTAACGTCGAGATATCGGGCCATAGCGTTCGCGCGCTGTTGGATTCCGGATCGAGCCGCACAATACTGGGGGCGGAGACGATTGATTTGGTGAAACGGTTAGGTTTTCGGTTCCGTCCGGCCGCGGATCGGCGGGTGACCACCGCGACCGGACAAACGACAAGAGTGAGGGGGGAGGTAGAGATCCCGTTCGAGCTGGGTAATCGGAAACGAACGGTGAGGGCGTACGCACTACCTACGGTCGGCTTATCGTGCATTCTGGGCATGGATTTTTTGTCGGCTTTCGGGATAGTCGTGAATTTTTCGGCGAAGACATGGGCTTTCGGGGACGACCCGACGAGGCAGTTCTCTCTGGAGACCGAGACCACCCGGTCGTTATCGGCCGCGTTAACGGGGGGGGCGACCGGCGGTCAGCGGACGGACAGCGAAAACGATTCTAGAGAGACGCGGGGAGAAGGGGCGGTACAACGCGAGGAGGCGAACGCGAGTCTAACGCCCGACACCTCACAGGGGGGATTGAGCGAGCTATCGGCCGCGGAAAATCGCGAATTAGCTGAATTTCTGAGAACTGAGGTTATCGGTGACCCTAAGAGACCAGGAACGACCACCCTAACGGAACATCGTATCGACGTCGGGGGGCACGCGCCGATAAAGCAGCGGTACTACCCCGTGTCGCCGAAAATACAACAGGCTATCTACGAGGAGGTAGATAAAATGTTGGAGGCCGGCATTATAGAACCCTCGAACAGCGAGTGGTCAACGCCCATAGTTATGATAAAGAAGCCGAATGGCACGTATCGGTTCTGCCTGGACTTCCGGAAGTTAAATGACGTATCGAAAAAGGACGCGTACCCACTGCCGTACATGAACTCGATATTAGACAAGCTGCGAGCGGCGCGATACATATCGACGATAGACTTGAGTCAGGCCTACTTCCAGATCCCTCTAGAAAAGAATAGTAAGGAATATACCGCCTTTACAGTCCCAGGGAAGGGGCTCTTTCAATTTACACGCATGCCGTATGGGCTCACGGGAGCCCCCGCAACATTTCAGAGGCTTTTAGATAGGTTGATAGGGCCCGAGATGGAACCGCACGCGTTCGCTTATCTTGACGATATCGTTATCGTAACAAGAACTTTCAAGGAACACCTCCACTGGCTCGGGCGCGTGTTCAATCGTATCGGAGAAGCGGGCCTCACTATTAACCCGAACAAGAGCAAGTTATGTCGCTCGCAAGTTAAATATCTCGGATTTTTGGTGCAACACGAAGGGCTAACGGTAGACCCGGAGAAGACGGTTGCTATACTAGAGTACCCCCCGCCGCGCAACATTCGTCAATTGCGTCGTTTTATCGGTATGGCGTCGTGGTATCGACGTTTTATACCACAGTGTGCGGCCCGATTGGAGCCATTGACGAGCCTTTTAAGGAAGAACCGCTCTTGGGAATGGGGGGACACTCAAAAGCAAGCTTTTGAGGTGATAAAATCGTGTCTCGTGAACTCTCCCACATTATCGTGTCCGGACTTTGAGAAGCCGTTTGTAGTGCAGACGGACGCGAGTTCGGTAGGCTTAGGCGCGGTACTATCGCAGGAGATCGGGGGAGCCGAACACGTCATCGCGTACGCGAGTCGCTCGTTAACGGATGCGGAAAAGAAATACTCCACGACGGAACAGGAGTGTTTAGCGGTTGTTTGGGCAATTCGGAAATTTAGGCCCTACCTCGAGGGCTATCGTTTCACGGTGGTAACAGACCACAACAGCCTGCGGTGGCTGCACAATTTAAGAAACCCTACGGGCCGACTAGCGAGGTGGGCGCTGGAGCTCCTAGAATACGATTACGTAATCGAATATCGGAAGGGGGCCATGCATCACGTACCTGACGCCCTCTCGCGAATGTACGAAGGGGGCGAGGAACTCTGCGCCGCGATCGCGACGGACGACCCGTGGTATGTCGGGCGGGCGGAAGAAATAACGAGAAATCCGCGGCGGTACCCGGACTGGAAATTGGAGGGCGACGAGCTATATGTGAGAAAGACGCGCGGCATCGCGAGGGTTGTCGGCGACAGGGACCAGTGGAAAAGGGTAGTACCAAGGGAGACGCGACGGGAGGTGATCCGCGAGAACCACGATCCTCCTCACGCCGGACATTTGGGGGTCGATAAGACGTACCAGCGAATTGCGTTGCGGTATCACTGGCCGCGCATGTATCGGGACGTGGCGGAGTACGTGCGTCGGTGTGACACGTGTCAGAGAACAAAGGTGGAGCAGGACGCTCCGGCCGGTTTGATGGGACAAAGAGTGATAGAGTCACCGTGGACGGTAGTCGCGGCAGATATAATGGGTCCTCTCCCAACCAGTAAAGCGGGACATTCGTATTTACTCGTCCTTCAGGATCTCTTCACAAAGTGGGTGGAGTGCTGCCCACTTCGAAAAGCTACCGGAAAGAGAATCCGCGAAGCGATAGAAGAGTTGGTCATTTATCGGTGGGGTACGCCGCGCGTGCTTCTAACCGATAACGGGACGGAGTTCGTTAACAGAGACATACAGGCTTTGACGCAGCGGTGCGGTATTCACCACGCGACGGTCCCGCCCTACCACCCGCAGGCCAACCCGGTCGAGCGCGTGAACCGCGTATTAAAGACGATGATCACCGCGTTCGTGGATAGGGATCACCGTGAGTGGGACGTGCACGTGCATGAATTTCGGTTCGCGTATAATTCGGCGCACCACACGTCCTTACAGGCGACACCGGCATTCTTGAATCTGGGGCGGGAGCCCCCGCCGGTGGGACTTTATCGGGACGAGGCGGCCGTGGAGGTCGAGCGAGCCGAACCGGCAGAGTGGCGAGAACGAATGGAGCGCCTCGAGGCGCTGCAGGATTGGGTAGTTGAGAACCTCGAGGCGGCCCAGGAGAAACAGGCGAAATATTATAACCGCCGACATCGCGATCGCCAATTGGAAGTGGGCGAACAGGTGCTAAAGAGGCACCACGTATTATCGTCGGGAGCGCGGCACTTTTCGGCAAAGTTGGCGCGAAAGTTTCACGGCCCTTTCATAATAAGAAGGATTCTGTCGCCGGTGGTCTACGAGCTCGCCGATTTGACGGGGGGAAGTGTTGGGAAGGTCCATATCAAGGACCTGAAGCCCTACCAGGAACCACTGGATGTGTAGAGTCCCTCTAGGGGTTGACTGTTACGTTGGGGCGCGAAGGGAGAAAGAAGAATGAGCGCCCTGCGCCTTGATTTTTTTTTGTTTGTTGTTTTGTATTGTTTTGTCTGGTGATGGTAGCTATATTGTTAACGTCGTTCTACAGGGAGTTATCGGGGTCCGCGAAGACCGGACCGTGGTGGTGGTTAGCGAGGAGAGGGGTGAGTCCGCGAGCCGAAGGTGCGAGGGGCCCATGGATGACTTTATGGCCCGGTGGGCGGCCCTGTTCCGGAGGGTCGACGCAGAGTACCCGGGGTTTTGGGTAGATCTAACCCAAACCCTGGAGGACGAGAGGCGGCGGAGAAGGACGACGCAAGGAGCCGTCGTCTTGGAGGTGCCACTGTCCCGCACCGTGGCGACCCAAACCGAGCCGATATCGGGGGCGACGCGCTCCGTGGGGACGCAAGGCAGCCCCACCCAAAGAACTGTCGGGACCCAGACGGACTGGGGGGAGGAGACCGAGAGACGGGACCAGGGGACCCAGACGTGGATGTCGGGGGCGGACCCGCGCACATTTGCCCGGACGGGGCTGGGCGCGATAGCCCGACTGTTGGACAGTCTCCCGTGGCCTGCGGAGGAGCGAGCAGTGGCGGAGGGCGAGGACCAGAGTTCTCCCCGCGGGGGCCCGCGTAGGGGCCCGACGGCCGCGGAGGGGAGAGAGGAGCCCCGAACTCCCAGTGGCCAAGGGGAGAAAAAGGAGGCAGCCGCGAGGAAGGAGCCCCCGCGCCCCGCACAGAGTGACGAGGAGCCACGTAAGGCGGTGGAGAGGGAGAGGTGCTGGAACTGCGGGTCCCTCTACCACTTCACCAAACGGTGCCCCCGCCCGCGCAAGGATGACCACTGCTATCGGTGCGGACGGCGGGGTACCACCGTGGGTGCGTGCCCAGATTGCCGGGAGGGGTACGAAGCCCAGGGGCCGTACCTCCCAGGGCGAGGACGGGAGGGCCCGGAGCCCGAACGACGGAGAGGAGGACCGCCGGGGAGCCTCCGAGACCCCCCCGAAAGTATCGGCAGAGGACGCGGGGGGAGCACGACGGAAGGGCGACGCACGGAGGCCAGAGACCCTCCGAAGAAATAGGACCCCGCCTTGATGGGGGGCCCCGTTTTTTTTTGTTTTCTTGTGTTTTTCTTGTCGGTTTTCCTTTTTTTGTTTTTGTTGTTTTGTTGTCTTGTTTTCCTTTTTTTTCTTTCTCTTTTTCTTTTTTTGTTATTTTGTTTTGGATGGGTCCAATTTTGTTCTTTGTTTTCTCTCTCTCAATTTTTCTTTTTTTTTGGTTTGGACCAGGGGCCGAGTATCGGTATCGGGCCAGTAGAGCCCCTGTAAGACCCCTGAAAGGGGAGTTATGAATAAAGAGAATGGGAGACGTTAATGAGCCTACGTTTTTTTTTTGTTTGTGAGAGATCCTCCTGATTTCCCCACGTCCTGACCCGGGCGGTCGTAGCCTGTCGTGCGGCCGCGAGAGGGGCGGGAACGGGGTAGCGCCGCGGCGCGCCCCGGGATCAAGCCGTGCGTGGGGGGAGTGTCGACGGAATCGCGAGGGTTAAATTGTGGATTGTGGTTATTTTTCTATTGCTCTGGTTGTTTGATCGGCGACCGGATTCAAGTGGTCGCAAGGCGAAGTAAAGTTTTTTTTTGGTGTTTCGTCCTTGGTGTGACCTAAAACTGTCGGCTGACCCGTGGAGATCTCGGATGCGCTCGCGCTGGCCGGTGGCCGCAGGGCGGGCCGCCGAGCCGGTAGGGATCCTCTTGGCGTGGGGGAGTTGTGACGTGGTAGCTCAGCTGCCACGAGTAGCAGCGTTCCTCCCCCGTCACAGGCTGCGAATTCGCGCCGTACGGGAAAATAGGCGAGAGGCGAGAGGGGATCTCCATGGGGAACCGCGACAGACCTAGCGAGCGTAGCATTAATTTCTTATAATTTTGATTTTTTTTGCGCGGCGGCCGTCTTCCGATGGAATGCGGCGAGAGAGCGAGAGAGGAGGAGAGAGAGCAACGACGATGCGGGGAAGGAGGAAGGACGCCACCGGTGCCCGGGAGAGACGAGCACGCGGCCCGCACGGGGATTCGGCGTGGCCCTGGGAGGGCCACGGCCGGAGCCTAAAGCGGCGGTGCCCGCCAACACCACGACGGAACGTCCCGAAGGGCTGTGGAGGAGCCCGGATGGGATAAAACGCATCGAGGAAGGCGTCGAGCCCTCTCACGAGGAACGGAGGTCCCCGCGTGCGCTGCCCCGGCTCGGGAAATGGCCCAGCGGGAGAAAGAGAATTTCGCGGGGGCCTGCGAGGCCCCCGGAAGGATTACGGCGCGCACGTCCCTGCGTACGCAGGACTGCGTGCCTTGCAGCAATTGGGTCGCGGCGCGGAAACAATGCGCATGACTGGGCGGGGGGTCGCGGCGTCGATCCGGGATCGACCGCGATCCACCCCGCTTTTGCGTGCGAGCGGCCCTACCGTGAAGTCGCGTGTCGTGTCCCGTAACCAAATTATCGGTGTGGCTAGTGCGAGGCTGCAACCCAAAAACAAAGGGACGAGCCTGGAGACGAGGGAGGACGTCGCCAGGACATTATCGGTGAGGTGGCCTGTCCAGAGAAGTTACTGTAAGCGGTTGCCGGCCGGCGAGGTGTTCCCGGGCCCGTTCTGCATCCGCTTTTGTGTTGGTGCGTGACTCGCGTGGACCGCAGGGCGGTCATACGTTCGTGTCATTAATTGGGGATATATCGGATGCAAGCGGGCGGGACGCCGAAGCGCCGAGCCACGGGGAGGACGATCGTGAGGACGCGTGGGTTCCGTCGGAGATTCCCCTCGACCGTGCGCGCCGCAAAGCCCTCGCGCGAGCGAGTATCGCGTCGCGAGTAGCGTGTGGACGGGACTTCCGGTTTCGCGACGGTGTGTAGTGCGGTAGCGGCCGGCGATTATGGTGTGACCCCCGCGAAACACGTGGTCGCGTTCTCTAGTTGCCGGGAGTGTCGGCACGTTCGAACGTCCGGAATTCATGTGCGCGGAAGATTCCATCGTCTGTCCTTGTCGGCCGCGTGCCTACCGCGGGAGCTTCCCGCGTATCGTTCGCGTTTCTGTTTGGTTTGCCTCGCGCCGGGGCGCCGCATTGTCGGAACGCCGCATGCCGCGTCCCGCGATATTATTGTTTTCGCCTGATCATTAATTTTTAATAAAGATCGTTATCTGTTAAATTCCGAGCCTAATTTTCTGGTGTGTCGTCCGCCGCTTTGTGTTACCGCATTCGCCTGCTCCCTTACGATTCACCCCGCCCCTCTACCGTTAGGCAGAGCTGGTCGAGATTGTCGCGCGAGGATCGAGGACACCTTGGCGTGACGAGTTTCGCGAATAGACGCGTCGTCGAGCGCGTCTGGCGCCCAACAATTTTCGTGATAACGCGTGGCCGAGATTCGAGCGCGACAAACACGGCATCGGGGGTACCGGTTACCCTATCGGTCTCGCTGCTTTTTGCTCGCGGCTTTCCCGGTCAGGAAAAGTCGTGACAGTTTGTATTCAACGTATTCGGATCAGGGTACGTATTGCGATCGTGTAATGTTTCCCGTAGGGCGGAAGTGTGAAAAGTGAAAAGTTTCAAGTTACTGTCCCTTTCTATTCAACACCTATAGAAAGGGATAGTTACACGAAACTTTTCACTATTCACGTTCCCTCCCTAAGGAAGAAGTTACATGATCGCTGGCCTGGTCGAGCAAACTGTCATCCGCCTGATCGCACCACGCACTTCGCGTCCGAAAGTAGAGCCGTGAACATCGCAGATACATTGTACGATCAGTCCACGCATAAGAAAGAATAAATAGTCACATATACTTTTTCTATACAGTGAACACAAAGAACGCCGATTTAATAATCAAATCCTTATCACCACCACAAGCATTGGCGTTCCAAATGCATAAAACAGTTGCTGTAGGTACACGTAATATTATGAAAATCTAATATATTATGTTTAGATATTAATGGTTTTTCTCTTAAATACCATAACCGACTAAACTAAAGAGTTAAAAATACCACTGGTTGAAAAAAAATGAGACTTGTTAAGAGAAAAAGAAAAAATACAAAATATACACATTATACAATATAATAATTTTTGATATAGTATCCTTTAATATAGTAGAAAGTTCAAGCTTAAAATGCTTTTTGAAAAATGAAAATGCGATGATTTTCCGCGGTGTTATAGTTATTTGAAATTATGCAAAACTTTCGTATGCGCTAATTTTGTTGACCAGTATAAATATAATTATACAAAATTAAATGTAATATCATCATATGTTACACATTATACGATCATATATAATAATATTTGGAGGAGGAAATGATACAATTTTATCTGTATGTAATCATATACAGTTTATATTACATATGATTGAAAGATCTGAACAAATATGATTACAAAAATATAAGACTTTATCGGCCCAAAATTCGGTTATTATTATATACAATTATATAAAAATATATATGTATATGTGCTATTAGATCAAAAATTATATATACAAATTATTCGTATTTAATTATTCATATTTATATATGATCATATTATGCACGACTTTTCTCAAAATTTTGAAATATAAAGATTTAAAACAAATTACAAACTATAATATATTTAGACAGATACATTTCCTTGTAAACAACTTCCTAGCGACCACGGACGCGCGTCTCGCTGGACGGTCTTAATCCGCATCGCGCTACCGCGTTCTTGCCGACATTTGGCGGTAGGCCCGTAACCGAGTTACGGGGGTCTGGTAGGGGCCGGTCTATGTCTACCCCAATTATCCCTCCTCACGTACATCAGCCAATCAGAGGTTAGGAGACCCGTCCGCCACTTTCCCCTTCCCTCTGCCGCCCCCCACCCAACAGGTACTAGCCGCAGTACTACTATATAAAGCCGCTGTACTACTCCGATTCTTCAGACCGTCGTTGTCTGTTCGTCGGGAGACGATAATCGTTGTCGCGATGGATATGTCTGTTATAGAAATCACGCCGGAGGAAGTCGTCGCAGTAGATGAGCCGGGTGCGGAGGATTCCTCCGCGGAGGCCATCAATGCCATTGCGATGGGCACTTACTGTTCATCGGAGTGCATTGCTTCGAGCAACCCATCGCGTCACATTAGCATCCCATTAGGTTCTTATGAGATGCCTAGAAATGTAGAATCGCAAAACGGAGGATCGTACACCGTCTCACACGATCCTCGTATACGTTTTAAAACCTTCATTTTATACGCACTGATCTTAATAATAACCGTCCTACTATGGTTCCTCCTCTTTAAAGTGTTCCTAAAGTAAAAATTATATTAACAATTTACATCTACTTTACTTTACATTTATATTTATTATATTACTTTAATTTGACATTGATTAGTGGGTATTTTTCATATTGTTTACAGCAGAGAACTCTGTAGTTTAGTCTTTACTTTAGCCCTTACAGGTCCGGAAGTCACTTTAGTAACTTTGAACTGTTTCAGTCAGTTTATAGAATCAGTAAGTTTATAGAATTTTTTGGTTTCAATTAACTTAATAATGTTACAATAAATGTTCTCTTTATGTCGGCACGTGTATCACAATTATTATGTATTTCAAACCTTTTTAAAAAGAGATAAAAGAAGGCGCCGATTGTGTGTGTGTGTGTGTGCGCGCGCGCATCTGAGAAAAAAACTATTATATTAGGTAAATTGTCTCATTACTATATTGCTTTATTATCTTCTCTACAAAATGATTGATATGAAGTAAATGCGCCAACTGTGCGTCAACATTGAAATAAAAAAAAGATAGACCAAGTACATAAACGCGTGCCTTCAGAAATAAATGTAAGATCAATACAATTAGCCAAGTATATTTGAAAAAAAGTAATATTTATTTATTTATGAATGATGGATTGTCCAAGTAAAGGAGCTATTGAAAAACGTAGGATTAGAGAATTTCAAAATGCTTGGCTAGATGAAAGTATTTTTAAAGGATGGTTAGCTCCCCATCCTGCTGAAAATAAAGCGCTTTGTATGTTGTGTAACAAAACTATCAGATGTTGCAAAACAGATTTGATTAAACATTCACAAACGGTTAAACACATTGAAAAAATAAATTCTGGTAATTTTAAGGCTACTTTTAAAGATAGTTTATCACATAAAGAACAGGTTAAACGCGCAGAAATTAAAATAGCAACTTTTATCGCAGAGCATAATGTAGCCTTTCAAGTCGTGGATCATTTAATTCCTTTGTTAAAAGATATTTGTATAAAACCTGAAGTTGTGCAAGACCTTTCGCTGGCTCGACATAAGTGTGCAAGTATTGTTAAAAATATTACTGCAAAACGTGAAACTGAAAAAATTGTTGAATATTTAAAAATTAGTAAATTTTCCATTTTGATAGACGAAAGTACGGATATCTCTGATACAAAATTAATGTGCGTTCTTGTCCGCTACGTATCACCATTAAATAAAAAAATTGTAACTCAATTATTAGAATTATTAACTTTAGATGCAACAGACTGTTCCGCGAATAAAATTTTTAAAATGTTTAAAGAAAGTTTAGAAAAACAAAATATTCCTATTAAAAATATTGTTGGATTAGCTTGCGATAATGCGTCAGTAATGGTCGGATCCAAAAATTCTTTTATGACTCATCTTAAAACGGAAGTGCCAGAATTAATAACAATAAATTGTATTTGCCATTCATCCGCGCTTATAGCCAGTAAGGCTTGCGAAAAATTACCTTCTTCTTGCGAAAATTTGATTAGAGGAGTTGCCACTTACATTTCGGGCAGTGCAAAGCGATGTGCGATTTTGGGAGAATTCCAAGATTTTTTTAATGGACAACGAAATAAAATATTAAAATTGTCGGAAACAAGATGGTTATCTTTAGAAAAATGCGTTGTTAGACTTTTAGATAACTGGGAAATTTTAAAAAATTATTTTATGTTAGCAACAGTAGAAGATAAATTAAAATCCGCGGAAATTATATTAGAACATTTAAATGATATTTTTATTAAAGCGTATTTGCTGTTTTTAAAATTTGCACTAAATTTTTTTAATAACTTTAATGTATTATTTCAATCTCGTAATATTTTAATTCATAAATTATATGAAAGCAGTCAAAAATTAATTCGTCAAATAGCCGTAAATTTGGTAAAAATTGATGTTTTAGAAAATATTTCAACTTTAGATTTACTATTGGATAATAAAGATAATATAAAACCTATAAATGACATAAATGTGGGACCGGATTGTGAATGTCTTTTAGAGACTTTATCTTTCGAATGCGCGCAACAAATTAGATTGAAATGTTTGGATTTTTATGTTACGGCAGTTCGCGCGCGCGCGAGAAATGCTAAAGCGTCTCTACCTTATAAAAATGAACTTTTTAAACAATTAATTTTTTTGGATCCTAATATAGCTTTATATAATGAAGGTAGACATAAAATTAAAAATTTAACTTATATTGCTAACCGGGTAGAGCATAATATTAATATAACAAAATTATCGTTTGAATTCGGACAATTTTACCATTAAGTTTTGATGAGCAACAAAAAAAAGAATTAGCTTCTTTGCCAATAGATGAAATGTGGGCTAAAATACTACAATCTGAAAATTTTGATGGGACTAAGATGTTCCCAAACTTAGAATTATTAACTCAAGTAGTCCTTTCTTATCCTCATTCTAATGCTGAGGCCGAAAGAATATTTTCTATTGTTTCAGATGTCAAATGTAAAAAAAGGAATCGACTGTCAAATGATACTGTTTCCTCAATTTGTGTTATTCGATCTAGTTTACAAGCTCAAAATATAAATTGTACAAATTTTGAAATTGACGCGAGGCATTTAGAACTGCATAATACACAAAATTTATACGGAAAACAATGCACATCTGATAATACTTAATTTTTTTTTTTTTTTGTTGCATTTGTTTGCATTTTTACATCTAGCCTCTACTTTTTTATGTATGCTATACATAATTTTTAATATTTGCGTTTAGAATTTCAGTTTTACTTACATGACTGTGTTAATAATATATTGTAGTGACTAAAGCCAAAGATTTAATGTGCAATAATTTTTAATAAAAAACAAATTTTTGTATTTTAATATCCAGCCTCTATTTTTTAATACATGCTACATATGATTCTAAATATTATCATTTCTAAAATCAGGTTGAACACGATTGAGGCCAATCCATCACCTTCTCTGACTGTCTAATCTTAGGAATGTTAATTAGTGGCTGCGTTTAGCAGAAAAAGCAGCTTTGCAATTGTTGTAAAATTCTTCAACACGATTGGTTTTTGCTCTTAGTTCCTGTTAGATCTAAACGTATAAACCAGTCGTGTTGAAGAATTTTACAACAGTTGCAAAGCTGCTTTTTCTGCTGAACGCAGCCATTGATTTTAATCTTTTTCTTCGAATCTGTTATTACCAGTTTGCATATTCTTATTAGCTTTTCCAGTATTTCCAATTTCTGCATTGCCTTCCATATCTCCTTTCTGATAATACTGTTCTGTGTTATATAACTACGTACTGTGATAATATGTGCTACATATTGTTAAAAAATAGAAGATTTACACTAAAGTTGAAACCGTAACAGTTTTCGAATATTTTACTAAATCGTAACTGAAACCGAACCATAATAATTTTATTTCGGACCGGGTCCCTGATTAGGATAAATAAAATTCTGTCGTTGACGCTCTTTATCTACACATGTTTGTTTCATTATCCTTATTTACACGCGTTTCTTGTATCATAATACCTAATATATTTATTTTACTGAGAAACTTTTTTTAATTAATTCCTATACATTTATAAAACTGGAATAAAACGAAAGAGATATTCACTCATATTCAATCAGATATTAAGAATTGAATTTTTTTTTCTTTTGTAAAATGTAAAGTGGACACAGCTCCAGAGCGGAAGTGCCTCTGTCTGTAATCATCATTTTATCATTCTAATATAAATAATAGCATGATCCTGAAAATATTTATTACACACAGTATTATGTAATTTAAAGACCTTTTTCCCTATGTAGCAACGGATTATTTCAATTCAAGAAAATCTTGTCCTTGTGGTATACTAGAACAGGACAATTTTTATTAAATTAATAGTAATAACGCTTTTTAATAAAAAAAAGTTAACAACTTATATCAACGTTTCTATATATAAATCGTATTTATGTTTAATTGTATTATTCGTGACGACTGTTGACGACTGGTGGCTTAAGTTGCTGGTATGTTTGTATTCAACGTATTCGGATCAGGGTACGTATTGCGATCGTGTAATGTTTCCCGTAGGGCGGAAGTGTGAAAAGTGAAAAGTTTCAAGTTACTGTCCCTTTCTATTCAACACCTATAGAAAGGGATAGTTACACGAAACTTTTCACTATTCACGTTCCCTCCCTAAGGAAGAAGTTACATGATCGCTGGCCTGGTCGAGCAAACTGTCATCCGCCTGATCGCACCACGCACTTCGCGTCCGAAAGTAGAGCCGTGAACATCGCAGATACATTGTACGATCAGTCCACGCATAAGAAAGAATAAATAGTCACATATACTTTTTCTATACAGTGAACACAAAGAACGCCGATTTAATAATCAAATCCTTATCACCACCACAAGCATTGGCGTTCCAAATGCATAAAACAGTTGCTGTAGGTACACGTAATATTATGAAAATCTAATATATTATGTTTAGATATTAATGGTTTTTCTCTTAAATACCATAACCGACTAAACTAAAGAGTTAAAAATACCACTGGTTGAAAAAAAATGAGACTTGTTAAGAGAAAAAGAAAAAATACAAAATATACACATTATACAATATAATAATTTTTGATATAGTATCCTTTAATATAGTAGAAAGTTCAAGCTTAAAATGCTTTTTGAAAAATGAAAATGCGATGATTTTCCGCGGTGTTATAGTTATTTGAAATTATGCAAAACTTTCGTATGCGCTAATTTTGTTGACCAGTATAAATATAATTATACAAAATTAAATGTAATATCATCATATGTTACACATTATACGATCATATATAATAATATTTGGAGGAGGAAATGATACAATTTTATCTGTATGTAATCATATACAGTTTATATTACATATGATTGAAAGATCTGAACAAATATGATTACAAAAATATAAGACTTTATCGGCCCAAAATTCGGTTATTATTATATACAATTATATAAAAATATATATGTATATGTGCTATTAGATCAAAAATTATATATACAAATTATTCGTATTTAATTATTCATATTTATATATGATCATATTATGCACGACTTTTCTCAAAATTTTGAAATATAAAGATTTAAAACAAATTACAAACTATAATATATTTAGACAGATACATTTCCTTGTAAACAACTTCCTAGCGACCACGGACGCGCGTCTCGCTGGACGGTCTTAATCCGCATCGCGCTACCGCGTTCTTGCCGACATTTGGCGGTAGGCCCGTAACCGAGTTACGGGGGTCTGGTAGGGGCCGGTCTATGTCTACCCCAATTATCCCTCCTCACGTACATCAGCCAATCAGAGGTTAGGAGACCCGTCCGCCACTTTCCCCTTCCCTCTGCCGCCCCCCACCCAACAGGTACTAGCCGCAGTACTACTATATAAAGCCGCTGTACTACTCCGATTCTTCAGACCGTCGTTGTCTGTTCGTCGGGAGACGATAATCGTTGTCGCGATGGATATGTCTGTTATAGAAATCACGCCGGAGGAAGTCGTCGCAGTAGATGAGCCGGGTGCGGAGGATTCCTCCGCGGAGGCCATCAATGCCATTGCGATGGGCACTTACTGTTCATCGGAGTGCATTGCTTCGAGCAACCCATCGCGTCACATTAGCATCCCATTAGGTTCTTATGAGATGCCTAGAAATGTAGAATCGCAAAACGGAGGATCGTACACCGTCTCACACGATCCTCGTATACGTTTTAAAACCTTCATTTTATACGCACTGATCTTAATAATAACCGTCCTACTATGGTTCCTCCTCTTTAAAGTGTTCCTAAAGTAAAAATTATATTAACAATTTACATCTACTTTACTTTACATTTATATTTATTATATTACTTTAATTTGACATTGATTAGTGGGTATTTTTCATATTGTTTACAGCAGAGAACTCTGTAGTTTAGTCTTTACTTTAGCCCTTACAGGTCCGGAAGTCACTTTAGTAACTTTGAACTGTTTCAGTCAGTTTATAGAATCAGTAAGTTTATAGAATTTTTTGGTTTCAATTAACTTAATAATGTTACAATAATGTTCTCTTTATGTCGGCACGTGTATCACAATTATTATGTATTTCAAACCTTTTTAAAAAGAGATAAAAGAAGGCGCCGATTGTGTGTGTGTGTGTGTGTGTGTGTGTGTGCGCGCGCGCGCGCGCGCATCTGAGAAAAAAACTATTATATTAGGTAAATTGTCTCATTACTATATTGCTTTATTATCTTCTCTACAAAATGATTGATATGAAGTAAATGCGCCAACTGTGCGTCAACATTGAAATAAAAAAAAGATAGACCAAGTACATAAACGCGTGCCTTCAGAAATAAATGTAAGATCAATACAATTAGCCAAGTATATTTGAAAAAAAGTAATATTTATTTATTTATGAATGATGGATTGTCCAAGTAAAGGAGCTATTGAAAAACGTAGGATTAGAGAATTTCAAAATGCTTGGCTAGATGAAAGTATTTTTAAAGGATGGTTAGCTCCCCATCCTGCTGAAAATAAAGCGCTTTGTATGTTGTGTAACAAAACTATCAGATGTTGCAAAACAGATTTGATTAAACATTCACAAACGGTTAAACACATTGAAAAAATAAATTCTGGTAATTTTAAGGCTACTTTTAAAGATAGTTTATCACATAAAGAACAGGTTAAACGCGCAGAAATTAAAATAGTAACTTTTATCGCAGAGCATAATGTAGCCTTTCAAGTCGTGGATCATTTAATTCCTTTGTTAAAAGATATTTGTATAAAACCTGAAGTTGTGCAAGACCTTTCGCTGGCTCGACATAAGTGTGCAAGTATTGTTAAAAATATTACTGCAAAACGTGAAACTGAAAAAAATCGTTGAATATTTAAAAATTAGTAAATTTTCCATTTTGATAGACGAAAGTACGGATATCTCTGATACAAAATTAATGTGCGTTCTTGTCCGCTACGTATCACCATTAAATAAAAAAATTGTAACTCAATTATTAGAATTATTAACTTTAGATGCAACAGACTGTTCCGCGAATAAAATTTTTAAAATGTTTAAAGAAAGTTTAGAAAAACAAAATATTCCTATTAAAAATATTGTTGGATTAGCTTGCGATAATGCGTCAGTAATGGTCGGATCCAAAAATTCTTTTATGACTCATCTTAAAACGGAAGTGCCAGAATTAATAACAATAAATTGTATTTGCCATTCATCCGCGCTTATAGCCAGTAAGGCTTGCGAAAAATTACCTTCTTCTTGCGAAAATTTGATTAGAGGAGTTGCCACTTACATTTCGGGCAGTGCAAAGCGATGTGCGATTTTGGGAGAATTCCAAGATTTTTTTAATGGACAACGAAATAAAATATTAAAATTGTCGGAAACAAGATGGTTATCTTTAGAAAAATGCGTTGTTAGACTTTTAGATAACTGGGAAATTTTAAAAAATTATTTTATGTTAGCAACAGTAGAAGATAAATTAAAATCCGCGGAAATTATATTAGAACATTTAAATGATATTTTTATTAAAGCGTATTTGCTGTTTTTAAAATTTGCACTAAATTTTTTTAATAACTTTAATGTATTATTTCAATCTCGTAATATTTTAATTCATAAATTATATGAAAGCAGTCAAAAATTAATTCGTCAAATAGCCGTAAATTTGGTAAAAATTGATGTTTTAGAAAATATTTCAACTTTAGATTTACTATTGGATAATAAAGATAATATAAAACCTATAAATGACATAAATGTGGGACCGGATTGTGAATGTCTTTTAGAGACTTTATCTTTCGAATGCGCGCAACAAATTAGATTGAAATGTTTGGATTTTTATGTTACGGCAGTTCGCGCGCGCGCGAGAAATGCTAAAGCGTCTCTACCTTATAAAAATGAACTTTTTAAACAATTAATTTTTTTGGATCCTAATATAGCTTTATATAATGAAGGTAGACATAAAATTAAAAATTTAACTTATATTGCTAACCGGGTAGAGCATAATATTAATATAACAAAATTATCGTTTGAATTCGGACAATTTTACCATTAAGTTTTGATGAGCAACAAAAAAAAGAATTAGCTTCTTTGCCAATAGATGAAATGTGGGCTAAAATACTACAATCTGAAAATTTTGATGGGACTAAGATGTTCCCAAACTTAGAATTATTAACTCAAGTAGTCCTTTCTTATCCTCATTCTAATGCTGAGGCCGAAAGAATATTTTCTATTGTTTCAGATGTCAAATGTAAAAAAAGGAATCGACTGTCAAATGATACTGTTTCCTCAATTTGTGTTATTCGATCTAGTTTACAAGCTCAAAATATAAATTGTACAAATTTTGAAATTGACGCGAGGCATTTAGAACTGCATAATACACAAAATTTATACGGAAAACAATGCACATCTGATAATACTTAATTTTTTTTTTTTTTTTTTGTTGCATTTGTTTGCATTTTTACATCTAGCCTCTACTTTTTTATGTATGCTATACATAATTTTTAATATTTGCGTTTAGAATTTCAGTTTTACTTACATGACTGTGTTAATAATATATTGTAGTGACTAAAGCCAAAGATTTAATGTGCAATAATTTTTAATAAAAAACAAATTTTTGTATTTTAATATCCAGCCTCTATTTTTTAATACATGCTACATATGATTCTAAATATTATCATTTCTAAAATCAGGTTGAACACGATTGAGGCCAATCCATCACCTTCTCTGACTGTCTAATCTTAGGAATGTTAATTAGTGGCTGCGTTTAGCAGAAAAAGCAGCTTTGCAATTGTTGTAAAATTCTTCAACACGATTGGTTTTTGCTCTTAGTTCCTGTTAGATCTAAACGTATAAACCAGTCGTGTTGAAGAATTTTACAACAGTTGCAAAGCTGCTTTTTCTGCTGAACGCAGCCATTGATTTTAATCTTTTTCTTCGAATCTGTTATTACCAGTTTGCATATTCTTATTAGCTTTTCCAGTATTTCCAATTTCTGCATTGCCTTCCATATCTCCTTTCTGATAATACTGTTCTGTGTTATATAACTACGTACTGTGATAATATGTGCTACATATTGTTAAAAATTAAAGATTTAATAATTTGAATTAGTATATAGTACTTGTTATATTTGTCATTTTTAACGGATTTAATAAATTAATTAAATTTAATAAATAATATATAACAAGTAAAAATTATTTTTGTAATGTAGAAGTTGTATTATATTATAAATTATATTTATCTATAAAACATATTTATCATTAAATTGATTACAAGTATTTTTATTTTATTATATTTTATTAGTATACTACTATAATATTTTGTGTCTTTGTAACTTTGCAATTTCTTACGTTTATGATATTATTTTGTATTTTAAAGATAAATTGTTGTTTTATGAATACTGGTAAGGTTTTTGGCAGTTTTCCTTACCCTTGCAACAAATGTTGGTATTCTTTAATATTTCTGCCAAAAATAAAATGTTTTGTTTGTATTGTTAAATATTTGAAATTATTTCAACACCTATTTTCCTTTTAATATTTTTTATTATAGAATAAAATAATTTCTTATAATTATATGTGAAAGTATATCTGTGTGTAAATATATGTATATATATATTTGTACGTTGAGAGCGTATGTGCGTATCTGTACATAAATATATCTGCTATTTCTTTTTATTCAAAAAATTTGACATGATTGCATTAGGGCGATCAACAGTACATTTTTTTTTTTTCTTTATTAACTACTTCACTGCTATCATTCTCGCCGCGCATGCGCGAAAAACCCGGCCCGCATCTCATCACTGCCTCCACGATGTAATCCACGATGTAATATACAGGTTATCATATCATTGCCGTGAAACCCGCAACAGATTAAAATAGCCATCACACACAAAATAATATAAGCTGCATTCCAGTCCCCATTCTTTCCACTGACCGCTCTCGCTGTTCTCTTTCTCTCGAAGTTCTCTTCCATTCGATGATCACGAGTACCTCAAACAATTAATAAAGAACAATTCGCGAACTGTCTGCACACAGTCTCCACAGAGAAAAACCTCGGAGAGGTTTCTCTCTGAGGCTCGATTCTTGAATTCATTTCTAAGAGAAACGTATTCGCAAATTCTGTTCTTACAGAAAAGTTGAAAATTTATTGGCTATCATATGGCTTTTAACCAATAAACTTGCAACTTTTCTGTTAAAGCGGGTATTTGCGCATACGTTTCTCTTGCGAATAAATTCTTAAAAAGAGACACATCAGTCATTGTTTAGACATAACGGTATAATAAAAATTAAAAAATGCACTACTTCACGAAAACTGTCATAACAATAACATAACATTCATCACACTGTACGTCACTTCACGAGTTCACGCGACCCACATGGGCAACCCACATAATCTATTACACACGCCGTAGTGACGATGCGAATGACTGCGTTCCATTTTATTACGCACATGATTAACATTAGACATTATTATCCGTGAAACGGAACGTTACCCGAGATGCATGCGATTGTGATCGCTGCTCATGCCACTATATTTCGTCGGTGTGACAGGTTCCTAAATAACCCGAGGCGCATAGCACACAAGCGCCTCTTGCATCAAAAGTATGAAAGTGACGTTTTCTGATCTGAGAGGTCGATCAGGAGGTGACGATAACGACGTTTCTTAAATGAAAATTTTGACATTTGGACTTTGCGTCGTGATATCTCCTCTCATAGGGTACGTAGGGGACAAATAAAAATAGTTTTCACATACAAATCGACCCCAAGCTTTCGATTGAGCCTAGTTAGAACTCGATCGAACTCCGTTTAGCCGTTTCTGAGATATCCGATAATCTCGGGTGCTCGCAAGTCGCGTACTCGCGTAAAGAGCACGGTCAGGCTCGCGCTGCGCGTTCACTTGGCGCGAGCCACTACCGTGTCTCTCGATACTCATCTCGTTGTTTGTACACTGATAGAAAAATGTATTGTATTTGTAACCATCACAATTGCATAGTAAAGTGTTTACAGTTTGGAGTATTATTTTTATAGTAATTACTATTACAACATTAGTAATAATAATTATAATATATTTATATATACACACGCACGCATACATTTTTTTTCTCTCTCTCCCTTTTACACAAACACGGCATACACACACGTCGCGTGTAGTAATCAGCTGGTTGCAGCGTCCGACGGCCGGTGATCCGGAACAACTTTTGGTTGTTACAGTGATTTTGAGAAACGCGTATTCCTAACATAATTCCAAGACAATCTTTTAATTCTTTACCAAAATTTTATTTAAAGCATAATTTTATGTTATAAGATAAAATAGTTAGCGACTGACGCGGATGATCAGTCGCGACCGCATTACGCTCGTGGCGCGCCGCCTCTGCCTGCCTTCTGTACTCGACGCGTAATTCGTTAACTATTTTGGCTTGTAACTCAAAAACTACACTTCAAATATAATTTTGGTAAAGGAAAAATTGTCTTAGAATTGCGTCAGGAATGCGTCATTTTACGGACCGAATGTTGTTCTGAATGACCCTGTATATATAAAATACATTCTCTTTACCTATGTACCTGAGCGGCGGCGGGGACCCCTGAACACTTAGGACTTTCGAAAACATGTTGAGACAAGTTTCTCATTTCTTAGAAAGTACAATAAACAAAAGAATTTTGAAATTTATGACTGAATCATTTGTTATAGGGAAACAAAGGAAATTTTTAAACTTATGACAGGGTCATTTGTTACAGGGAAACAATAAGCAAAAGAAATTTGGAAATTTCTCATAGGGTCATTTGTTACAGAGAAGCAATAAACAAAAAAAGTTTTGAAATTTATGACAGGGTCATTTGTGATATAAAACAATAAGAACAAAAGAAATTTTGAAATTTGTGACAGGGTCATTTGTTACACAAAAACAATAAACAAAGGAATTTTGAAATTTGTGAGAGGATCATTTGTTATAAAAAACAATAAACAAAAAAAATATTAAAATTTATGATAAAGTCAATTGTTATAAAGAACAATAAGAACAAAAGAATTTTGAAATTTATGTAACAGGTATATACCCACATAGCACGGGCAGCTCGCGGAGAGCTCCCGAGGAGCTTACAAAATTTTTCATAAGCTTTATTTGAGCTTCAAAAAAACTCGCACGAAGCTCTTTGGGAGCTCCTATGTCCGCTTTTTAGAACTCCCTGAGAGCTTTATTTAAGGCCGCAGGAAGTTCAGAAATTATGTTTTAAGAACTCTCTGCGAGCTTCAAAATAATTCCCGTAAAGCTTCCATATAAGCTCGCAAGAAGTTCAATAATCATGTTTTAAGAGCTCTCTGCGAGCTTCAAAGTAATTCTTGGGAAGCTTTTATAAAAGCTCCCTGAGAGCTTTATCTAAGCTCGCAAGAAGTTCAGAAATTATGTTTTAAGAGCTCCCTGCGAGCTTCAAGAAAGTTGTCGGAAAATTTCCATATAAGCTTCCCGGGAGCTCTTATGTCCGCTTTTGAGAGCTCCCTGAGAGTTTTAAGCTTGCAGGGAGTTCAGAAATCATGTTGTAAGAGCTCCTTGTGAGCTTTAAAGTAATTACCGGAAAACTTCCATATAAGCTCGAGAGCTTGTATGTCTATTAATTGTGAGCTCCCTGGAAGCAGCGATTATGGGTCACAACAGATCCGTATTCATAGTCGTTCCTCATTTTTTAAGATTAGTCTGTCTTCTGTAAAAGATAGCATGGCAACATGTACATTTAAGAGTACATTTTAGAGAAAAACATCTCAGGACAAAGAGTATTTATAGAGCATTTAAGGCAGAATGTTTGTATATTAGAATGTAAGATAAATTAATATTCTTTTTATCTAAAGTTCCGCTCCGCTATAAGTTCAACAGTTTTTCTTCTTTGGATTGCCGTCCTTCTAGGGACAAAGTACCACGCTTTCAGTTCGATAGTCTTGTGTCTCGAGTGTCTCAACAAACTCCTTCTTCTTCGATTTATGGCACTCGGAATCCTTTGTCAGGATCCAATGCAGCTGGATACAGCCAAATTACACAGAACATAAGCACGTCGCACCGGTCACAACTCAAGCGACCAATCAAGCGCGCTGAACCGACATGCGCTATTAAGTCTGTTCGTGTCATATGCCCCGACATGCTCCTATTCACCCCAATGCATTCTACTACTGTTTCCGATGACGCCAACCTATTAGAGTACGTTGAAGTGAGTAGGAGCATGTTGGGGCATGGCGACGCGAACAAACCATCAAAGTTGCAGCAACGGTCGTAAGAAAGAAAGTAACCAATTAATATAACAGTTAAAAACAGCGGAATGAACTGTGAAACTTATTTTATCGAATTTTATAAGCTCCCCGGAAGCTCAAAAATATGAACTTCCTGGGAGCTTGTTTTGTCACATTATATAAGCTTCCCGAAATTTCAAAAATATGAACTTCCTAGGAGCTTGTTTTGTCGAATTTTATAAACACCCCGGAAGATCAAAAATATGAACTTTCTGAGAGCTTGTTTTGTTGAATTTTGTAAGCTCCTCGGGAGCTCAGCAAAATGAACTCCCTGGGAGCTTGTTTCGTCGAATTTTGTTAGCTTCAACGAGGGCTCGGCAAAATGAACTCCCTGGGAGCTTGTTTTGTCGAATTTTTTAAGCTCCTTGGAAGCTCAGCAAAATGAATTCCCTGGGAGCTTGTTTTGTCGAATTTTGTAAGTTCCTCTGGAGCTCAACAAAATGAACTCCCTGGGAGCTTAATCGGAGCTTTGTGCTGTGTGGGTAATTATACCCTTCCCCCTTTCCCCATTCTATTGTTTGGGTTAGAACTCTCATAGTACAACTACTGCCCACGATAAAATAAAAGAATTGGAGAAAGAGATCGCAGTACTGTCGTCTCGAATATTTGTGTCGCGCTTTCACATTTACGTGAATTCCACCCAGTGAACAATATGTTGTCAAAAAGATCTCTAAAAGATATCCTTTTTCTGAAAATGATAACATAAAGAGACTTCTAAAAGATAACACAATGATGTCAGAATGTTAACCAATGCGTTGTTTTTTGAGAACAGAAAAATATCATGAAACTGATATCTAAAAGATTTCTTAAATCGGATATCTAAAAAATTTCTTAAATCGGATACTTTTAAACTGCAACTAAAGATAAAAAAATAAAAAAGAGTCATTTTTTAAAATTATTTTTATCAACAGTGCATACTAAATTTAGAACAAATTTGTATTAATTAATTAAATTTAAATCATTTTATTTTATTCTTACTTGCTGCTGGTAAGTTTTGAACCCGGGACCTTAGGATGACGAACCTACTCTGTCTGCTACGCCAATTTGACTCATCAATATGGGTAGTTAATATTGTTTACATATACCTAATATATGTTATAAACTCACGCAATTATATTATTTTTTATAAAAGCAATTAAATTTTGCAAAACATATTAAAAATAAATAGCATTAATTTATTTACTTATTAATTTTATTGTTAAATTTATCTTTTTTCATAACCTTAATAATTTGATAGAAATTGCAATCTATTTACCACTAATATTAATCAATTGAATAGTATACATTTATTATTCTGTTTTTGTTCAGTACATGATAAATTTTTTGTGCGCAGTAATTGTAGGCAAACCGTTATTTTTGAAAACATTTATCTTTATGATAATTTTTAAATAATATCAAATGGATCTCTCATTCAAGATATTATAATGTTATCTAATTTTTGAGTCTACGACGCGCATGGACGGCTCAAAAATCGGACAGCATTGTGATATCTTTTATGAGACATCAAGCTGATATCATTTAGCTGATGTCATAAGGATAACATTTTCAAGAAACTTAAATGAAACTCTTCAATGAGATATCTTAAAGACCTCTCTTAGTAGATGTCTCTGATAAATGTTACCATTTTGACATTATTTCCAAGATATCTAAATGTTTTCTTAAAAAAGTTCTCTTAAAGTTTTCATTCTGACAAGCGTGTTGTCTGGACACAGATAGACACACCCAAATTGCGAGCAGACGATACGTAGGGGATAGACGAGCCATTTACGCTAACAGACGGAAGAGAGTGAAGGTCAATAGAGCGAATATGAATGTCACTTCCCAAAATCATAACCTCGGATTTAGCTAAGTTCAACCTGAGACCATTAACAGACGCATAATTAAACACCTCAGCAGCATCAACCGCTATACTTTCCAAGCCATGGGCCAATAGGCTTGGATAGCAACTGACCCAAATAGCCAAATGAAGGCAACGTGTTGTCATTTTGCTGTCACTTATTCCCTATTAATTTCATCAAACTAAAGCCAAGGTGTTTCCTCAAACTCTCTGTTGTTCTGATATTATGTAAAATTCTTCGTTAGAATTCAACAAACTGACGGCAAGTTGTCAACAGGCATGCTCAATTGCTGTCAATGTGATAAGTTTATTATTCCTCAATGCATGCACTTACAATTTTGTAAACTCATGAAGGTTATTTGACCTCCTGATGCTAACTTTGTTTCACGTTAAATTACAATGACAGTAAATTGTGGGCAAGTTCACATACATGCAGTGCATTAATTTACCCGATATGTTCAATTTCGCTTGGCTATCTGGGAAGATAGATCTGGGTGTCATCGGCAAAGATCATATGATTGGAAAACTTAAGGCAGGAGCTGATATCATTAATAAATAATGAGAAAAGGAGGGAGACAAGCACCGATCCTTGGGACACGCCGGTAATCACTGGGTGCCAGTGAGTGGTGTTATGGTTTTCATCGCGAACTAATTGCAAACGGCCGGTAAGATAGGAAAAAAACCAATTAAGGGTGGAGTGAAAGTAGCCCAGAGTCGATAGCTTGGAGAGGAGACAAGTGTGAGGGACCATGTCAAACGCTTTGAAAAAGTCAAACAGAATTAGAATAATGACTTTTCTCTCATCAACACCTCTCCGCACGTCATCATATACACGAAGCGACGCTGTCTGTGTGCTGAAACCAGAGCGATAACCCAATTGTCTGGGATTAAGCAGATTGTTTGCATCCGGAAATCGCGCCATCTTGATGCACTATTCTTTCCAGGATCTTGGACAGCTCGGGAAGATTGGCAATAAGACGGGTATCAGAAGACGCGGTATATACGAATGGCCTTCACTTGGACAGAGTACAGTTGAACACAGTGCAAACGGACACGGTGCAAACGGACACAAAATAATGTACACATTTCAAATAGACACGGTTCATTTTGACACAGGGATTTTGGACACAGTAATTTTGTACATAGGAAAAATAAATTCTGGACAAATTACAATTTGGACACGATAAAAATGTACACCGTGCAATTGGACACGTAAAATTTGTACACCGCAAAGTTGTACACCGCAAACTTGTACACCACAAAGTTTTGCGTGGAAAGTCGCAAGCCCATGTGGTGCAGAGAATGATTTGCACACCAGGGTTCTAAATAATGCATTACTTTTGTAATGCATTACGGTTTCATTAGAAAATATTTTTTCAATGACTAATGCGACCCAGCTAACCTTAGATATTCCTAAAATATTCCGTTTGTATCCCGAAACTGCCGTATATCTGGAATGAGAGAAGAATGTTCACAGAGTCATCAAATGTCCCCTATAATATTTGGAATAGTGTATAAATATTATATGTACATAAGATAAAAATATTCATAGAATATATAATGGGACATATGTAGAATATTCGAGGAATTGTTACGAATAAATCATCATGCGCATGTACGCATCTCGCTATTTGTGCGCGCGCAACAGCTACTACATCGGTAATTGGTTCATAAACACGACGTCAGCGTTCACGCTTCTACAGGTTTGTATTGCGCATGAATATCGACGCCTGATTGGCTGAGTGTGTGCACGTGATACGGGCTGACACGGAACGCAGCCTGTGTACGTACGTACAGCCATCATTATCATTGATCATTGCATTGCATTACATCGTGCACTGCATGCAGTGAACGTGTTGATTAGCTGTTACCCTGCTAAAACAGTACATGAAATCCATGTTGTTTTCATGTGGAATCTACGTTTTTACATAGATTTTACGTAGATTCAACGTGGATATCATGTACTGTTTTACTGGGTGGTGCTGGTTATTTGATAATATAAAGCGACGAGATCGACCGTGTGTGGAAAAAGTGATTCATAAAAGCTCAGGGATTCTTTACACAGCATACTGTTTATTAAGTTTGCAGCACGATTCGATCTCTTTCCGTAAGTAAATTTATTAATATTTCCATTTATGTATATCCCCTATATATATATCTATAAAACATGATGCATACCTACACGTACATACACACGTACACTAATATACAACACATACACATGCAGTTATTACAAACGTTTAAACAAAAATTGAAAAAATTAATTTTGATTTTAAAGAATAAAATGTTATCTTTTTAATTAATGAACAATTTAATAGTATTGATTTCAGAAGCATCTTTTTCTAAATTGACTTCTTTTTGTAAATAATTTATGTTGTTTTCATGTGAAATCCACGTTTTTTTATACAAATTCTACACAGATTCAACATGGATATCGTGTACTGTTTTACTGGGTGCTGGTTGTATGATAATATAAAGCTCGTAGAGAGATCGACCGTGTGTGGAAAGAGTGATTCTTCAAAGCTCAGGGATTCTTTACACAGTATACTGTCTATTAAGTTTGCAGCAAGATTCGACCTCTTTCCGTAAGTAAATTTATTCATATTTCCATTTATGTATATCCTATATATATCCATAAAACATGATGCATACCTACACGTACATACACACGTACTAATACACAACACATACACATGCAGTTATTACAAACGTTTAAATAAAAATTGAAAAAATTAAGTCTGATCTTAAAGAAAAAAATGTTATCTTTTTAATTAATGAGCAATTTAATAGTATTGATTTCAGAAGCATCTTTTTCTGAATTTACTTCTTCCCATAAATAATTTATATTATGCTAAACATATTTCAATCAAAGGATAAAATTTAATTTGCCAGTAAATAAGAATCAATGGTAAATTATTTTGGACGACCCAACTGGCCACTTTATTGAATAGAAAAATGTTACCACGACGTTTCGATCCATATTTTGGGTTCTTTTTCAGTGAGATCTTTAATGTGGTGTGAAAAATTCAACCTAAAATAGAGTTATAAATAAGATTTGTACAACCATCCCGTTTGTCATGACTTATTGACTCCCTGCATGAATGCAGTCAATATTTGCGATGATGTTGCAATTTTCAAAGTAAAATACGTCAGTCTCCTGTAGGTTGCGTGTTGTATCGGACGTGTTTTAACCGTTATGACTTCTTTTTCAAAAAACTATTCTACATTGTTTTTCCCCTTTTTAAATAACTAATGTAAATGTATTTTCTTTTGACAATTGCAACATTATCGCAAATATTGACTGCATCCATGCAGGGACTCAATGATTCCAGTGACACACAAACATCTTTCAGCTTTATGATTTATCAGCATGTCATGACAAGGATGGTTGTACGAACGTTGATGATAACGTTGATAACTGCAAAAAACTGATGAAATTTTGAGTAAATACACAAAATTATTGTTTATTAAAATTTAATCTAAAAAAATTTAATATATAAACTTTTGTACAAAATTGAAAAATAATTTATAATTTTACACATAATGCATAACTAATAATTTCAAAAAAATTTAAGTATACTATTTAAAATTATCAAGATTTTCTTAATTGTTAAATAGAAATTTTGTCTGTCGTACATATGATAGTATGTAATGATGGGATATATCAGAACATAAATTTTATAATAAGCTTCCTTTAAAATATGACTTGTTTGACATAGATTTATACATAGTTTTGAAGAAGTGTACCAAAGTCGGCTTCTTTTTAGTATTTTTTAAAACAAGTACTATATTTTTAAAAATAACTTTGAAACAAAGCTAAAAAAGATTAAAAAAGTAACAAACTAGAAAATGTTTTCTAATAATGTTTTTATAATACTGTTTCATATTTTGTAATAATTAATGTTTTCGCGAGACGACGACGTGTGAAAAAGTAAGCTCCAAAATCGACATATCATAGGTTAATGTTAACTTTTGTTTTGCTTTGTATATTTCACCTTGATCACACTGTGTAAAAAAATAACAGTTTATATTTACATCTCGTAATAAATAAGAGTATGAATGTATGGATTTTTCTATCATTAATTATTAAATCAAAATTACGAACTGCATTTTAATTTGTATTAAAAAATTTAATTTTTTACTTATTTTTAATTAGTCACGAAAAAATATTGTTGACGTTATACTTCAATTATTTTTAGAAAAAATAAAAATGAACGCCATTAAGTATGTGTATGTGTGTATGATGGCTCGTATTTGAATTTTATATATATATATATATATATATATATATATATATATGTATATTTATATTTATATTTATACATTTACATTTTTTATTATTACTTCAAACTGTGGTATTTTATTACAGATAAAGTAGGAAAGACCGCGTGTGAAGTGGAGAGAAAACGAACACTTATCACTAGTGAGTTATTAATACAATATAAATTATGTATTTTAGTTACAATGATGTAGAATTGTACAATAACAATTTGTACTTTTTAATATTGTAGATCTGGATTTGAAGGAAATAAATTTAAATGGATTGATACAAATTTTGAAGAAACTTTCAATTCAAATATCCTCATTAGTTGTTGATCGGAAGAAAACTAAGATTTTGACGGAAGTACAGGAAGAATTACGTCGAATCAGAATAAGGAAAGACAGAATTGGAAACAAATGAGTTTGACATTACAAATACATTGCCACTAGCCACTGAGCAATAAATATTAGAAATGGAGCGCTTTTTATTGCACAAAAAAAAATTAAAATTAACTGGTAAGGTCACAAAACAATATAAAAAATATATAGTTCCTATATTTATGTATTTCTACATAAAATCTGTTAATTACTTTCAGCGCCAGATGTTACAAGAAATTGGTGGTTCCAATCCAACGGAAATGACCCGCAAAATTATGAGTACACTCTTTACTCTTGAATTGTGTACAAAATAAAAAATTGTGTACACATTCAAAGGTAAAAGAACAAATAAAAATAACTTCAGTACTTTAAGCATCTGCAAAGTTATAGAAAGTAAGTAATTATAAAATTATTAATAACATAATATGTGTGTGTATGTGTGTAATATAACGTGAATAATAACATGTGTATTATTATTTTTATAGAAGTCGTAATAAAAGACAACACAACTATAACAGAAATAAACAAAATAATAGAAAATTGGCTTATTAGAGCGAAGGACAAACTTTTGCGTAAAAAAACACACGCTTTAGCACAAAGTAATAACACAAGAGATGAATAAAAATCAACAAGATGGATATTTATGTGTTTGTGATTTTTTAGGATTAAGCATAATTTTTATTCTAAGTTACTTATGCTTTAAAAAAATATATATATGTACAAATATATAAACATGTATGCATAATTAATAAATAATTGGATTGAAAGAATTTTAAATTATTTATGAACAGCCATAGATTTAGATTAGACAATACATTAAACTCTTATTTTTCTTTTCAATTCTATGTTACGTTTTATGTTCTACTTATAAGATATTTTTATTTATAGAATATTTTAAGAATGACCAGTGAATGTGCGTATAAACATTCTGGGAATGTGCACAAAAGCCGGGAGATAAGAGAGGACATTTGATGATTCCTATGATATTCCATGGAAATTTTGGGAAGGATACGAATATCTATGGAATATATTTTTGGAACATTGGGGATACTTTTAGAATATTCGGGGAATAATTAAGGTTTGCTGGGGAAGATCCATAATTACGCATTACTTTCTTAATAAGTAATGCGATTTTTTTCATTACGCATTACTTTTTTAATAAGTAATGCAATTTTTTTTATTATGTATTACTTTTTTAATAAGTATGCGATTTTTTTATTACGCATTACTTTTTTAATAAGTAATACAATTTTTTTATTACGCATTTTTATTACTTTTGAAATAAGTAATGCGATTTTTTTCATTACGCATTACTTTTGAAATAATTAATGCGATTGTTCCTATTACGCATTATTTTTTAAATAATTAATTCGGTATTAAAATATTTTGCAACCCGAGTTCAATTAGATTGAATAATAATTACCAATGATGTTAACCGTAAAAAACAACATTTTCGGATATTTTTCATACATTTATTCAATATGAAATGATGAGCGTGCACTAGACTTAAATCAAAAATAAAATGTAACATAAAATTTAAATTATGTGGTCACGAATTGACAGGGTTCTAAATAATGCATTACTTTTTGTAATGCATTATGGTTTTATTAAAAAATATTTTTTCAATAACTAATGCGAAGATCCTTCCCAGTAAACACTGATTCGTAACATTTATGTGATTATTATGGAACAATGTTCCACTATTCTCGTAATAGTTACGTCATTTTCCGGTTATAATTTGGTCAAAATGTCAGCATATTTCGGGCAACAAAATCGGAAAAAGAGAGGAACATACACATAATGGTTTTGTATAAAATAACATTACTTTTACGTATAAAATAAAGTCACATTTACGTGTAAAATAACGTTACTTTTACGTATAAGATGAAGTCACTTTTACGTATAAATTAACGTAAAATGCTCGTATAAAATTACGTACCAGAAAGATTCTTCTTGTAACTATTATGTCGTTTTTACTTTATTTTTCTTAAAAAGGATTTCTTACCGAAGCTAAAATTTAGCCATAACAGCTAAGATGTGTCTTTAAGACGTAATAAAAAATACATATGCCCCGAAAGCTCACTATGATAACACAGATTGATCCGGTTTCTGTCACCGTGGATGGTCTGTTTATGTAGCCTTTGGAGTGTAAATTGCATTAGGAGAAAGATGCCGCGTGCGTCGCCTAGCGCGATCCGCGAACTACATACTTTTTAAATTTATATAATATAGAATAAGTTCTAATCGGCTGATATGTAAATAGTAAATAGGCAGATTTTACTTGGTTCAAGTAGAATGTTATTGATTTCAATAGATTGCGTATTAACTAACTACAAAACTATTTTACTAAATGCAGTATGTAAACTAAAAAGATATAATAATTACAAGAGGCTATAATCAAAATTTCTGCATAATTGTAAATTATTTATTATTTAACAAATTATTTTTATTTTTATTTAATAAAATAATCTTTCTTCTTATGCTTAGTAAATAATTAATAAGTAATAATAGTAACAGTGGGAAGTTCAGAATGGATTACAGTGATTCACGTGGCACGGAAGGTGTTAAAGATATATGATGTCGTAATAACATTATCACATTTATGCTACATTAACAAAACTTTTATGTTAAGCTCATTGAAGTCATCAAAATTACGTAATTGTTACGTATTAAACATGATGTCATAATAACATTATCACATTTATGCTGCATTTACAAAATTTTTATATTACGCTCATTGACGTCATCAAAATTACGTAATTGTTATGTATTAAACATGATGTCACAATAACATTATTACATTTATGCTGCATTTACGAAATTTTTATGTTACGCTCATTGACGTTATCAAAATTACGTAATTGTTATGTATTAAACATGATGGCGCAATAACATTACAATAGTAACATCACATTTACGAAACATTAACATTTGGCTTATTGACGTCAACAAAATTATGTAAATGTTACGTAATTATGCAACGAAATAGTGACAACACAGACATACGTAACAGTTATAGACTTGTTACGTCAATGACATACTTGTCACATTATTAGTTCGTTGTACTGGTCTGTAACATTTATGTGCAATATGTTTTATAAATGTCCCGTAAATGCTCACAGCGTGTTCATTGGGTTAATTACTTTCTTAATAATTAATGCGATTTTTTTATTACGCATTACTTTTGAAACGAGTAATGCGATTTTTTTCATTACGCATTACTTTTTTAATAATTAATAAGTAAAGAAATAATTATTTATTAAAGGGATAGAAAAATGGCATCTCTCTCAGAGTGTATGGAAGTGAATGCGTGAGCTCCGAAGTAAAAAGGAGAATAGTGAAGAATGAGGACAGAGAGAGAGTTGAGAGTCAGATAATTGGGAAGAGGAGATCGAGAAGAACGGAAGGAAATAAAGGGAAGAGAAGAAATGAAGAATTAAAGAAGCAGTGAAGAAGTGAAAATCGGAGTAAAAACGAGGATGAGTAGGCGAAACACAAGGAACGGCAGAGGAGATCAAGAAGAGAGGGTAAGAAGAAGAGATGGAAGACGGTAGAGCGAAGCTGATGAGATATCGAGATATCGAGAATATCGAGATATCGGGAGAGGACCAATAGAAAGAGAAAGGGAGAATGGTAGCGTGTTTTGCGAATGCATTGTATACGAGCACGTGGTCCACCGGCAATGGCAACAAGTAAGGCAGCAATAAGTGAGAAGTGACAAGAAAAGGAGACTGCGGAGTGTGGGAGAGAGAGAAAAGGAGAGAGGAGAGCAGAAAGTCAAGGGAGAGCAGAGGTGAGGAAAGTGGGGAGTCAGTTAGCAGAGATCAAGGAGAGAAGACGAAGTAGAGAGGTGGAGCAGATCAGCAGAAAGAAAATGGAGAAGGAAGGTATAACCAGAGCGAAGAGATTCGAGGAAATATAAAGAAGCGGAATGAGAAAGAGACAAGGAGAGAGGGTGGCGGAGAGAAGAGACAGGGCAGCGGATTAGAAAAAGAAGAACGGTCAAGCAGATGGCAGAGAGAGGAGTCGAGAAGAACAGAGAAGGAGAAAGAGAGACAAGGAGAGGAGCGGGAGAGAAGAGCAGAAGAGAGAGAAGAGCAGAAAAGAGCGTAGAGAGTCGGGAGGGCTCAACAGCACGGAAAGTGGAGAGATGACGGAGAGACGGCAAGTTTGGTGAGAGGAATAAAGGATAAAGAAGGAGGAAGAAGACCAGAAGAGACGGAGGAGGATGAAGAGAGGAAGCAGAGGAGACGCCGACGACGGAAAGATAAAGGAGGCTAAATGGAAACGAACGGAGGAACAGGAGATGGAGTACGGGGATGGCAGGTCGGAGAAGAAGGAAGGAGAAAATATAGCGAGGACAAGAGGATGGCTGACGATCTGACAAGAGAGAAGAGAGAGGACCGCGAGATGGAGGAGATGGAGAGGAGGTCTAGGAGAAGAAGGGGCAGAGGAGGACTGCAGAGGGGGGCGGGAACAGGGAAAAAAAGAGTGTGCGAGCAGGGGTAGGGAGGCTATAGGATGTAATAGTCGCTGATGGCCAGGTCGAGTCGGAGGTTGGGGTTATGATGCAGATGTAAACGGTTTGGGAACGCTCCGTGTCAAAAGCGCTTTGTAACTCCTGAGGGAACACAATAAAGTCTATTCTATATAATTATTTATTAAAAAATTAATAAGTAATGCATTATTTTTTAATTTGCATTTTCATTACCTTGTTGCACACACACACGCGCACACACACACACACACGCGCGCGCGCCCTCTGTTATGAGTGACACACTTGTAACAACCCGTCTTGGTCCTCCCGGGCGGTAGCGCGGATAGTTGTCAGTCGGGACAGGGGCAGGTAAGGAGAGACGAATCCGGAGACGTGATTAAAGAGATAACAGTTTGCTTTATTTAATGTTAGATTCGTTTTATTTACAATGAGTTTATAATAGTGCGCTGGCCTTTTTAGATGCCGATGAGCGTGGCGATAGCGCGACGGTTTGGGGTTGGTCGCATCGTATGGGCGGCGCTGGTATTGGCTGCTACGGGTGTGGCGCGTGCGCGCGGACGCGATCGCGAGACGGTGAGCGCGGCGGATTTCACCGTCGGTTGCGGGGTGTTTGAGATGTTTCGGATAAGTGTCTGGTGAGGACGGCTGACCGGTAGGCCCTGGTTAAGGCGAGTTTCCCCACACCTCTGCAGCTGTTGGGAATGCGTTTAGGATATGCTCGGAGATGGAGGCTAGCCGGTATATCCCGGCCGGGGCGGGTGTAATTCCCTCACCTCGGTAACCTAGTCTCGGATGAGCGGGATCTGACTTGGCTTTGGACGGCCGGTATAACCCAGGCCGAGGCCGATTACTCAGACCTCTGCGTCGCGGCGGAGTCGGAAAAGGAGTCCTGATTCTTGCCCATCGCTTTTCTTTTATACCCGAGCGGAGTGGAGGTTCCTCCGCTGCTCGGGTAGTAGGAGTATGGCATCGGGAAGGATCGTGGGGTGTTCGGAGTCCCGATCGTTTTATCGGGCCGGGATCGTTTCTTGTTTAAACGATCGCCCTCGGCAATCGTTGCATGCTAGATTTTGAACGAGCGCCGATGCGCCTGCGCGGCCTGATAGATGCGGCACGGCGTCGTCTCGTGCTTGCTGGCGCGAGCATGGCATGTGCTTGTGGTAGCGCTTTTCTTTCCCTCACGCTCCGTTTTACCCTTTGTACCTTCTCCCTCCATTCCCTCTTTCTTCTCTCTTTTAGAGTTCTAGTATTCTTTCGAACAGTTCTAGAGTTCTCTATAAGGTTTCGTTTATTTAAAAAAATTGAATTTAAAAGAATAGTGCGCTTAGTTCATGCACCGCACCGAATCCTAAAAATCAATTGTTTTTTAGATGTTCTAGCTTGTTTTATAATATTTCTACAGTTCCTGATAGTTTATATCAATAGTTCTATCGAATACAAAAAAAATAATTAAAAGGTCTGAAGTACTAACCTCTCGTGGCACTCCAAGTTAAAAAAAAACATTTATTGTAGTCTTTTATAGTTCTCAAAGAGTCTTATAGTTCCTGACTATTTTGACGCATTTTGCAAAGAGTTTTGTCAATTAATTAATTTTAATTAATTATTTAAGTCAACCCTGGCGCACTATTTACGAGACATACAATATGCTAACAGTTTCTATCACTTTCTCGACAGTCCTCGACAGTTCTCACATAGTTTCAATTATTTCGGTGCGTTTTGCAAAGAGTTCCGTCAATTTATTATCCTTAAATAAGTTGAAATTGTCAAAAAATACCAAGAAATCTGCTCGCTATGATATTACACTTTACTCTTTTAATACTCTGTCAAAAAAGCAATAGAACCTGTCAGCACACCATACGTCTCATAGATAGTGCGCCAGGTTCGGCTTATAATATTGTATAAATAAATTCGGCTTATAATATTATATAAATAATTAAAATTAATTAAGATAATTCTTTCGAACCACGGTTCTACCTACAAATGGGTTGAAATTTTTTGTAGTGGCTTCTTATGGTTAAAAAGTAATGTAAACAACAATTTTTTGTCGGGGGAAGTCCAAAAAATGATTAATATAGAATGAAATTTGTCCTCCCAGAGGTACACACACACACACGCGCGCGCGCGGGGGTGTAATGGCCTTCGGCCCCCCTTGTACCCCCCGTGTATGTGTGTGTACCCCGTTGAAAAGATGAGATGGAAATCCAAAATTATCCATATAAAATCCATACAAAACCAATGGGAATCTATATACATGTGGTTAACCATTTTTTCATTTTATCTCAAGGAATGAAATTCGTCCTCTCTTCCACATTAATCAGAAAACACATTTAAGGTACATTTTTAAACCTTTTTTGTTTATAACTTTTTTTACTTCTCCCGAACTAAAAATTTTTATTTACATTACTTTCAAACATAAAAAGCCTTTACAAAAAATTTTAGGCCATTTGGAGATGAAGCCGTGATTCGGAAGAATTACCTTAATTAATTGACAGAACTCTTCGCAAAATGCGTCAAAATAGACAAGGACTATAGAACCCTTTGAGAACTATAGAAAAATACAATAAAAGTTCATTTTCTTGCTACTTGGAGTGCTGTGGTTAGTACCTCAGACTTTTCAATTACTTTTATATTAATTTGTTAGAACTATTGATATAAACTATCAGGAACTGTAGAACTATTGCAAACCAAGCTAGAACTTCTAAGAAATAATTGATTTCTACGATTTGGTGCACTGCCTGAACTTAGCGCACCATATCTTTAAATCAATTTTTTTATATTTCAATGGAACTCTTAAAAATGTTTACAGAAAACTCTAGAACTGTTCGAAAGAATATTAGAACTTTAAGGCCGGTATTCATAGTCAAATCTTATTTCAAGATCGTCTCAAACAATGTCTTAAGATGCTAATACAGCTTTGTGATTGGTTTAAAATAAAATTAAAGACAATTTTTTATCCCTATTTTTTGTCAAAAATTAAAAAAAAAATTTTTGGTAAATTGTCTCATTGATAGTCATAATATAATATTTTTTTCATCAAACTTTAAAAATTTTCTTTCTCCCTTTATATCTCCTAAAACAATGGAAATATCAAGTTGTAATTTAAGGAAATTTTACGTTACATTGTGAATTTTATGGCATAAATTTAAACCCGATATCTGCGGGGGCAGATTTTACATGCTTAGCTGCTAGGTCTTTTAAAACAAATTATCTGTTCGACAAATTTACTCATTATGAAAATTGCAAAACACTATTCAACTAACGTAAATAAACTGATTGACTAATTGCTCAAATAGACTAATTATAATACATAATTAATATTATATCCAATATAATATCCAATTATAATATATTATTACATCTCATAGATGTTATGTATTATTTCTGTACTTACAAGACTTTATGTTATTGTTACTATAAATGTATTTATACAAGAATACAAGAATGTAATTAATACACCCGCAAGTTTTTTTTAAACTTTAGCTGTATATACTTTTGAATACATTAAAGGTTTATTGAATATAATTGTGAGGTAATTGCATTATTAATATTTTTTTTTACAAATAATTTTTAAACAGATTTTTATGAAATTTTGTTGTTTTTTCTTAAATATACTTGGCTAACAATGATTTGTATTGATCTCATAATTTTGAATGCCCATTATTTTTTAACCTTTGTAGGGTTTTTCTAATAGTTAATATGTAGAAAAAAACTCATTTCATAAAATCTTATACTTTTTTTTACATTTGCCAAAATAGTATAAAAATTTGACTTCTTGACTAGAATTAGACTAAATTTTCTCTATAAAATTCTGTTTTATTTTATTCTATTTTATTAGTAAATAATATAATTAAAATAAAAAATGAATGCTTTTATCCCTTTCAAATTAAATTTAGGCACAATACAAAAATAATTTAAATAAATATTACAAAATTTAATAAAAATATAAGTAAAAATAAATCATGATATCTTTTATGTATCGTCAAAATTTCATAATTCTTTTTTTATTTTTGAGAGAACTTTTTCTTGGTCGATTTTCTTCTGTGTACATGTAAAACAACGTTCATCTAACCTAGATTTTAAAAGAAGTCCTCTTTATGCAGAGCATTGATTTATGGCTGGAAGAGATATAAAAAAGGCACTTAAAGTCGATAATGAATTTGAAATCGGATTTGATACGCAACAAAGGTTACATTTCATTATGTCTTTACATGTAAAAATAATTTTGAAATTGGTTGTAAATACTAGCAAAAGTAGTCTTTCTTGGCTTTTTAACCTATTTTATTCTATGCTAAAAAGTATGTTTTATAACACGCTTTTATATAATAACACATCAAACATGTATTACAAATCATCTCCACATTGTAAATCTTTTCTCTTTTCCTTTAATTTTTTAATTTTTTTAAAAATAAAATGTAAAATAATTTTTTATATTAGTTTGCATTTGATATTTGTTTTTAATAAAAGATTAGGTTTATTGTAACAAAATAAAATTAAAATTAAAAGAGAGTTTTGAGAGAAAAAACTATAAGTATAAGATAGAATGCATTAACGGAATATATTTTTATATATTGTTGTAAAAAATAATTTATACAAAAGTGATTTATAAGTTAAAAAAATCAATATCCATCTGTCAATCAATCACTCAAGATCTTAATATAAAATAAATATTTTTTGCAGATTTGAAGTTTTATCATTTTTATTAACATATATTATACGAACAGGCATCTTTCTCAAGTTATACTGGCGAATCAGTTTTGCTGTTTGTTGGGCTATATTTCTGTTACCTTTCGTCGTAATATATGATTCCTTGGTAAAAAAATCCGAAATACTTTTTTATAAAAGTAAATTTTAAAATCTAAAAATTTGTAATTATGTAAAAATGTTTTTAAATGTAACTTCGTAAGAAAAAAACATTTTTTGTAACTTACGAATACATTTAATACTGAATATTCTAATTAATTTCTACATAGCAGCAATAATTTACAATTTATAATTTATGATTACATAATTTTTAATTTAAATTTTGAAATTAACATAATGCTTTCTTCTAATTTTGCACGTTTAAATTCATGGAGAAATAAAGTAACAAGAGGGAGTGTTAAGGCGAAAGGAATATTGTAAACTGCGTGAGACGAGATAAAGAACCTGATTGACTGCTCTATTCCGATACGCTATGACGTCAAACACAATATTCAATATAGATCTTTATACTTAAATTTTTGTACTTGACTATGGAGTCTCGCGCTTACTCCTCCTTCCATCCACTGCCAATACTTCTCGTCCTGTCACACTACCTCTTATTATTTTATTCCTCCATGGTTTAAACATTCAATTTCTGCAGATACAAAAAATACTACCATTTTTGTTAAAATATTTTTGAAATAATTGTTGAAATAAATGTTTTATCTTAATTACGAACTATATATTAATTAAATAATATGTAATTATAGTAAGTTTCCTACAAAATCAAATAAGTCACTTCTTTTAATCTGAGTTATGGCATCAGATAATGCTTTATCAATAGCATTATATCGTGAACAATTTTGTTTTGACAAGAATTAAACATTAAATGAGAAATATAGAAATAAGTTTAAATATGAAATTTCAGCAAAAACTAAACAAGTCTAAGAGCATTTTATTTTTTTCAAATATTTTTTTCAAATATTAATCAAAATCCACTTTGTTCTTATACCTAGAGAAAAGCTATCAATACTCCATACTACTGCTTTTTTAGATTATATTTCATAAATAAATAGTAAAATTAAAAATTGATTTAAATTAAAACTTTGAAAACAAAAATGTAAATTAGAAAATATCCTTTATCACATAATATATTTGTTTTAACATTGCTTCTAGAATTGAAACGGGTATTACATTTTAAAAATAACTTACTGTCTCGTTGCAAAACTGTCTTATTGTAACTGTCACTTTATATAAAAAATAATTTGTTACCATTATTTATTATTAATTTTAAAAAGTATTACCGTTACTGTTAACTAAAAAATAATAATTCGTTACAATATTAAAAAGTAAAATAATAGATTTTAAAATTACATTAACCTTAAGGTGTCATACTTTTTTTTTCGAACAAGACTGTCACACTGGGTCACCGTGACCCAACACAATTTTTAATTAACTACATTTTAAAAATTAAATGTCCAAAATTTTTGAAAAAATTCAGAAATAAAGTTCAAACATGGAAAATATATTCCAAATATAAAAAAATAATATTTTAATTATTATTTAAAAAGAAATTGTTAAAAAATTGTTTAAAAACCAAAAATTTTTAAAATTATATTTTGCTCAAAAAATTATAACTTCCTTAATTTTCAATATTTTAAGCTAAAAATTTAAAATTATACATGTTATTTTAATAAAAAAATTAGTCCACAGATAAACTTTTAAAAAAAAATTATCACACCTGGGTCATAATGAGCCAATGTACTCTTCCAACGACTCCCGAACACACTGACGCTCCTTGGGTAAGGCGTCTCTATCTGTAGTAGATACCTGAAATTGATTTTGGATTGCATTACAAATTTACATTTTCAAACACGCCAAAAGGTATCTTATTAATAAGTTATCAGTCCGGGTCATGGTGATCAGGTGTGGCAGTCTACGGTTAATTATAGTAATTTATATTTGGATAATAACACATCCACACAAAATTTTAAAAGTGGTCTGTATTATGGACCAGACTATGATATTCTTATGTACTTTATGTGGCTATGTAACCAATAGTAATAAAAAGATAATAATTAACATTAAATATAAATCAATATTAACGCCAGAACAAGTTGAAATGACGAGTTTCAGATTTTTAGATTAATTTTCAAAAACTATTAAGATGTCTCTTGTTTTAATTTGTGAATTAATTATTTAATTCTTTTTAATTAAAAATTAAAAATAACAAATATGTAAAGAAGTTTAAAAAAACAAAGCAGTAAAAATAGATATACTATACATGCAATCGGTTGTTTTAGTATTGAAGACGTTTATCTGAACCAATCTCTGAACAAAACTTGTTTATATTAAACTTATTTAATTCTTTTAATTTTTTAATATTAATTCTAATCTATAGTATATCTATCTTCCTCAAAATTTAAATTGTAATTTTCATAAATTTTCGCGAATTTTATTTTATTGAAGAAAACTTTATTATTTTTAAACATTTATATTATTATTAAAAATGCATTCCAAAATACTTATTGCCAATACTAAATATTTTACGTTACATGTGCAATAACATGCAATAATAATTTATCAAAATACAGTCTAAAATATAGTACAAAATATTTTATATTATATTTCAAATGTAAATATTTAGTAAAAAATATATTTGAATATGTTATAAAACATGAAAATAAATAAAACTTATGGTTACATTTATGGCATATAACTTTTTTTGCATTATTGCATGCGTTTGTGCATTGAAAAATACGCAAATCTGTTGAATAAGTATAAATATACGGATGTATGTGTTTTGCATTTCTATTTAAATGTACCGTTTTGAATATCTCTGTTTGATGTAATTCTCTTATTAGTCTAAAAGTTATTTAATTTTTGTTTACCTTTAATTCTTATTTAAAATTACATTTTATAGTATTTGTAAAAAAGAACGTTAAAAATGTTAAAAATGGTTTTGGCTATCAAAGGTGTAATTAAAAAGAATAGTTTTCTGTAGATTTTAACTTTCTGAATACGATAAAAAGTTTATGGAGCTTAGGGAACACCTTAAAAATTGAACAAAAACATAAAGTATTTATGTTCAAAAATTCGGATGATACATCGAGCCACAAAACGTATTTCACATAAATTTTTTTAAAGGAGAAAGTTTTTGTGTGTATACAAAACTGCGCTCCAAACAACTTTTCATTTTTAAAATGTCGTATTTATGATTTAATTTTCAGACAATTTTTCCTTTCCCAAAATTTTGTCTGAACCTTAGTTTTTGAATTATTAAAAAAAATAATTATCATATTACAAGTCAGTACAAAAAATAGGCAACTCATGACAACGCTAAGTTTTTTGAAAAAATATTTATTTATAATAAAACATTTATTTGTAATAAAATATTTGTCTGCTTTACATTATTATTCTTCTCCATTCCATCCTTGTATGGGCGCAAAGCAGCCAATACCTTAATTATGAATACTGGCCAAAGAATAGTAATAGAGTAGACATTTTAGTTCATATAAATATTCATTATTATAATTGGCGCAAAATATTTTGATAATATTATTTTTGTAAAGAAAGTTAATGTGTATTACTTAGACTGAATTTTATTCAAAGTATCATATTAGTAAAACCATACACTTAACGCCTTTTTTTTTGCTTTTTTAAAAAGGTTTTTTTTTATATTACACATTTTGTAGTGTTTATAGACAACTTAAGTTGAATTTGATCAAAAGGGATTTATGTAATTTTTTCCTTCAATTTAAATATAATTAATTTTACATTACTGATGATGATTAAATAGATGAGATATGATGTAGAGTTGTGCATCAGTTAAATATTGATAATGTTATAAGGATAAAAACCATCTTGTGTTACCAAGGTACCGGCAATTATATACGTTACTAGTAAAGTAAAGAATAAAAATTAGTATTATTAAAAACATTTATATAAAGTTCTTTAAAACTAATAAATAGTTGTTAATATTGATTGACAATTACAGCAACATTTAACTAATGCACAATCTACATCACACATCTGTCTCATCGACATTAGTGTAAAATGTGATCTACGTCCCTGATTAATTAATTTTACTTTAGTGTTAATGATTAAATAGATGAGGTGTGATGTAAAGTTGTACATCGATTAAATGTTGATAATGTTGTAAGGATGAGGATCATCTTTTGTCATCAAGGTACCAGCAGTTATATATGTTACTAGTAACGTAAAGAATAAAAAATTGTATTATTAAAAACGTTTATTTAAAATTATATTAAAGCTAATTAATAGTTGTTAATATTGATTGACAATTACAACAACATTTAAATGCACAATTCTACGTCATACAGCATCTTATCTATTTCATTAACATCAGTGTAAAGTTGAATTAGAGAGTAATGCAGCTAAATTAATTGTTTAATAAATCTATAATAAATGTATATAATAAAATTAGTTTACACTTGCAGCAACAATTAATTGATACACAATTCTGCATCACACAGCATCTCATCTATCTCATCGACATCAGTGTAAAGTTGAATCAGAGAGTAATGTAGTCATGGGCGCCCATATAACTTTTTTCAAGGCAAGGCAGAGTGTACATATACTTTTACAATATATATATAAAACACATGGGCTGAAAAGTCCCGGGCCTAACAAAGAAAACACGGTTTTTTTTGTTCAAAATTAGCTTTATTAATCAACGTAATCTCCATTAAGAGCAACGCAATCATTCCAGCGCCGCTCTAACATTTCAATACCACTTTTGTAGAACGATTTATCTTTTGCCTTAAAATAGGCCTCAATTTCAGCGATAACCTCTTCATTCGTGCGAAATTTCTTACTGGCGAGCATTTTTTTGAAGTCTGCGAACAGCCAGTAGTCGCTGGGAGCCAAATCTGGCGAATACGGTGGATGTGGGAGCAATTCGAAGTTCAATTAATGTAGTTTTGCCATTGTTTTGATTGACTTGTGACACGGTGCGTTGTCTTGATGAAACAAAATTTTTTTCTTTGCCATATGCGGTCGTTTCTTTGCAATATCGGCCTTCAAACGCTCCAATAATGCTATATAATATTCACTGTTGATGGTATTTCCCTTCTCAAGATAGTCGATGAATATTACACCACGCACATCCCAAAATACCGAGGCCATAACTTTTCCAGCCGATTGTTGTGCTTTCGGGCGCTTTGGAAGAGGTTCACCAGTTTCTGTCCACTCAGATGACGATCGTTTTGATTCCGGAGTGAAGTGATGGATCCATGTTTCATCCATTGTCACATATCAACGCAAAAATTCCGGTTTGTTACGTTTAAACATGGCCAAACACTGCTCAGAATCATCAACACGTTCTTGTTTTTGGTCAACAGTGAGCAAACGCGGCACCCACTTTGAACAGAGCTTTCTCATAGTCAAATGCTCATGCAATATAAAGCCAACACGTTCTTTTGATATTTTTACGATGTCAGCTAACTCACGCAACTTCACTTTTCGATCATTCAAAACGATTTTGTGGATTTTTTTTATGTTTTCTGGTGTTACCGCCTCATTTGGACGTCCACTGCGTTCTGCATCATCGGTGTCTCTACGACCATGTTTGAAGTCAGCAAACCAACGTTTTATTGTTGTTTCTGATGGAGCGGAGTCCTCATAACACTTTTCAAGCCATTGCTTCGCTTGAACCGTATTTTTTCCCATCAAGAAGCAGTGTAAAATTAAAACACGAAATTGTTTTTGATCCATTGTTTTGAAAATAACAAAAGTAGCGTCACTCTTAGCACAATAACTCACAAACTAATGAATAGAATATCATGAAATTTTAACAGCTGTCTTTTGAAGGTTAGTACTAACTGAAAAAGAGGTGAATGCAATAAAACTAGCGCCATCTATGTGTTAGGCCCGGAACTTTTCAGCTCATGTGTTATATATATATGGTGGTTGTGCACGTACGCACGTACGCACACATACACACATACACACACACTTTTTGTTCAAATGCGAAAGACTAAGGGTTAAAAAATGCGATACTTTATTTGGTATTAATAAAATAATGAAAAATAATTATTCAGAAAAAGCAAAGGCCGTATAAAAGCCGGATAAAAAGGGGACAATGTGACCCCGTACGGATTATGCACATTTTTTGATTGCTTTGATTGCTATCAATGTCACTTACAATTTAGTCAAATATTAATTCTTTTCATTGAACCGTTTTGGTGTAAATAATAAAAATAAAAATTCCGAAAATAATTCATATCTTTTGATCAGCTTAACCGATTTTGATGAAATTTTAATATGTTATAGATATCATTGAGACACATTTATGAAAAATTCGGAAAAGCTTTCTGTTGACTGAAACATTGATAAAAAAAATAAATAAATGTTCTTGCTTTTTTTAAAATCCCGATATCTTTCTGGCACAATTACGAAAATTTTTTTGTAGAATCTTGAAACAGTTTCCTACCAGACATAATTTTTTGGAAGCAATAAAATGGGTAACAGGTATCCATAAAAAATAAAGTATTCTTTTTTATTTTTTTTTTAATATAATATGCTTTTGGTACAATCACCATATTTTTTTGTAGAATGTTGGAATAGTATTCTACAACAAATTTTTTCGAAACAATAAGATGAGTGGTAGGTATTTAAAAGAACAAAATATATTTTTTTTAATATGATAGGCTTTTAGTACAATCGCCATATTTAAAAATATGGCGTATCAAAAAATATGGCATATCACATTTATGTCGTTGTGCATATTTTTTCATACGTCAAAATACGTGCGCAAAGACACTTAACGACATCGATAGTTGTCGGTAAGTGGTTACGGAATGGCAATAAATGTAGGTATAGCGAACAATAGATATGGATAGAGATATAGCAGAATACAGATATAGAGAGCGTGCTAAAAGGAAATATGGACAAGCAAAGAGCGCGATAAGACAATGTAGATCGGATGGGACAGAAGGAGTTAAACACCGTAGAAAAAGCTTCGCGAAAACGGCATGGACAGAGGAGTTGTAAACATGAAGTCGAGATCTTTAACAGTATGCAATGAAATATAATATCATTTGATAAAGTACAGCTTGTAACTGGCGCGTTACAATGAAAAAAATCGGTTAAAACTCACAAACTATTTTAAATACCAGTGTTGTTAAAAATTATTTGTTGTAGAATACTGTCTAAAAATTCTACAAAAAAATATGGCAATGGTACAAAAAACATATCATGATTTAAAAAAAATTATTATGATGAAAGAAGTAATTTTAGCTAAATAAATATATAGGATTTTCAGTAAAATTAATTATAAGCCTAATATTAGGCTTCTGGTCAGGGAGGTTAAAATATCTTGTATAGATCTTTCATTTAGATAACTTTGGCATGTCTAGTTTGAAAATTTTTAAGACATTTTATAAGATATCTTCTAGATGTCTTTTAGATACCTTTTAGAAATTCTATGAAGATATCTTCAACAAAATCTTAGATATCTTTTAGATATCTTTTAGAGAAATGTCTTGAAGACAAATGTCTTGAATAAGATGTTTTTTCGATTTCTACAAGATATCGATGTTTACTGGGTAACAATTTCCAGAGAATATGTCATATTAATTTCATTGATATACTCGCATTTTAAATAAATAAAAGTGAATAATTCATGAACAATTAGTTATTTCCAATTCGCTTTGGCTATTTTGCATATTGGAATAAATTCCATAAATTATAAAGTCCAGCGTCCGTGGAAATTTCTACTTACATTTTATGAATATTACGTTTTGTGTGTTTACGATTTGTAACAATACAATTGTGAATAATGTGTAAAAAGTTTTGGCGTGGCAACATAATTCCCTTTCTTTTCTTATCAGGATTGTCGTTTTGTATATGAAAATGTATGTAATATTAAATGGCGAGTATTTTAGTTCTATTTGTTGATGTGTTTTTTTATGGCTAGAAATGTAACTAGTACTTCTGTATCATAAAAATAACACAGGCACACAAAAAAAAAAGTGGTTGGTCCGGCAGACTAGACTAGTCAATCCTTATGTATTTCGACCCGCTGACTCCGAATCTGAAGTCAGAATTGCAAAGTTAGCTCGCATTTTCTAACCTCAAAAAAAATTTTTTTTTTAATGTTGGTCCGGCGAACCAGACTAGTCTATCCTTATGTATTTTGACCCGCTGAATCCAAATCCAAGGTCAGAATTGCTAAAATGACTCATTTTTTCCTAACCTCAAAAAAAAATTTTTTTTAATGTTAGTCCGGCGGACCAGACTAATCTATTTTTATGTATTTTGACCCGCTGAATCCAAATTCAAGGTCAGAATTGCTAAATTGGCTCATTTTTTCCTAACCTCAAAAAAAAATTTTTTTTTAACGTTGGTCCGACAGACCAGACTAATCTATTTTTATGTATTTTGACCCGCTAAATCCAAATTCAAGGTCAGAATTGCTAAATTGGCTCATTTTTTCCTAACCTCAAAAAAACATCTTATAAAAGCAGTTTAGGTCACAAATGTATAATCCGGAGCGTGCAGGCTTGCGTAACCACATTATCCGGGGAAAATTCCATACGTATGACAAGTTTGAGCTTCTGTGAATAAATAGCGTAGAAAATTCACTCCCTTTTTCTATTATATCTAACTCTTTTATTCTGGAAGGTTCTGTGCAATGGCTTTCTCTTACGTTTCTTCCCTTTCACAGAGACATCACGTTTGAACGTCCAGCAGAAATCAGCCATCATATTCACATCCCATTTGCCTTGATATCGAAACTCCATCTCCTTGATGTCCTGATGAAATCTTTCTCCCTGTTCTTCACTATAATCACCTAGATTTTCTGGGAAGTAGTCGATATGAGAATCTAAGAAATGCAACTTAAGATTCATTAGGCAACCTAGTTTTTTATAGTTCTCCATCATTTCCGCCACCTTTTGTCTGTAATCTTGACTTTTGTGGTTTCCTAAAAAATTTTCTGTGACACCTTTGAAACTCAGCCATGCTGCTCTCTCATCTTCATTCATTTTGGTAACAAAATTGTCGTCTCTCAACATTTTACGTATTTGAAATCCATCAAAAATTCCTTCTCGCAATTTTGCATCAGAGATGTTGGGAAATTTTTCTTGTAAATACTGGTAGCATTCACCATTTTTATTCAGAGCTTTCACCCATTGTTTCATGAGTCTTAATTTGATATGAAGAGGTGGAAGAAGAACTTTTGAAGGCTCAACTAACGGTTCATTTATGATATTTTTAGACCCAGGTTGCAGAGACGTTCTTGTCGGCCATTCTTTTCTAATGTAATGGTTTGTTCGATTTCTACTATCCCATTCACATAGAAAGCATGGATTTTTTGTGTAACCTGTAATTTACATTTAACATCTTCGTTTATAGGAAGCAATGCTATGTTCTTTACCGTGAGGTTATAAATACCTGTTGCAGTACGTACAACTCTCGTAACTCCATCCTTACTAGAATGGAATTCCGCAATTTGGTCTAATGGCCACTACAATGGTGAACTGTTATTTTCTCTTACTATAACTAAATCTTCTACCTTTAATTCATTACTCTCATTTCCTTTCCATTTAGTACGTTGAGTCAACTCGGTCAAGTATTTTTTATTCCATCGATTCCAGAGGTCATGCTTTATTTTTTAAATATGCTGCCATTTTGAAAGTCGGTTATCGGAAGTATCAGACAAGTTGATTTCTGAAATGGATGTTAATAATCCACCAATCAAAAAATAACTTGGTGTCAATGCGTGCAAATCATTGGGATCAAATGATAAAGGTGTCAGTGGTCTAAAGTTTAAGACTGCCTCGATTTCAATTACCAAAGTATTGAATTGCTTAAATATGAATAGAATATCCTTAGCTACCCGGTGTAAATAATATTTAAATGATCGAACCACCGCCTGCTATAGTCCTCCAAAATAAGGAGAGCGCGGGGAAATAAAACTCCAACTTACTTCTTGTTCGCTTAACCACCTAGTCATTGCATCCCTATGATTGTCACTATTAAGCAAATCATACAATTCACGTAATTCATTCCTTGCGCCGACAAAATTCGTAGCATTATCTGACACTATAAGGTTGGATTTGTCTTTTCTACTAACAAATCGTTTAAGTGCTGCAATAAATGCCTCCGTAGAAAGATTGCTAACTATTTCTAAATGCACTGCTTTTGACGCTAAGCATATAGAAATCGCAACATAAATTTTAATCTTATTACGATTACGATAGATTTTCTCCTTTATTAGAAAACGACCGCAATAATCAACGCCTGTATTTGTGAAAGGCCTTGAGCATTCAAATCTGTTCTTGGGCAACTGACCCGTTACATACTCTACCATTCATGGTTTCGCTCTAAAGCATATTATACATTCACGTATGATCTTTTTAACGCGGTTTTTACCATTAATCGGCCAAAACTTCTGTTTCAAATTATACAATGTGGCTTGAACTCCCGCATGTAATTGCAACTCGTGTGTATGTCGAATAATTAAATCAGTCACGTGATGTTTTTCTGGCAAAATAATCTGATGTTTCTCATCATAAGTTAGATTTGAGTGCTCGAGCCTGTCTCCAACACGCAGAATTCCAGTGTTGTCCAAAAAAGGACCCAACGGTATAAGTCTACTAATTTGTTTAAGACTTTTTTTTCTCCAATGTGTGTATCTCATACGCAAACGCTTCGCCTTGCATATGAGATACACACATTGGAGAAAAAAAATATCATGCAGACTGATCGAAAAAATTTCATGTCTCAAGATGCTACAATCTTTGACGACTGTAATTTGACCAACGTAAAACTTTATCTAAACTCTGAATTTTATCTATACGACAATTAGAATTTAGATTTTCGTAAATTTAGATATGCGATTCTGTATGACATGTATTGACGTTTTGGTAAATCTTATTATGGACATGAGTGTGAAACGCTGCTCAATGTAATCACATTCCTGGGAAAAGGACCTTTTGCGGTCATTGACTGTTCGCGACAAAACGAATCCGTCAAGAGTGCTACTCTGGATGTGCATATAGAATTTGATTGCAAAGAAAATGTTCCTGCGAATACTACCGCTTATTGTCTTATTTTACATGATCGTGTAATTGAATATTGTCCGTTGTCCAACGTAGTGCGCAAAATCATGTAACATCAAACTGATAAAAACTGAGATATTTGGCGTTAAAGTCCAGTCTTGAAAAGTTACTCATCATGATTGTACCGACATTTGTGGATCTGCAAGGATTCATTATTGATAAAAAATTTGTCATTGTAAAGGAAGTGGCGGTATTAAGAAAAGAAGCCGTTCTCACACATTACATTTTTGCGAGCTCCATGCCATGGCGTGTTCTTACAAAATCCGACAAGTCTTCTTGGTTGCTTATCATCATGGATTGTGATGGAAAGACGAGATGATACTGTACAGCATGGCGAAACGTCTGATTACATCTGCTGTGTGTAATACGGAAGAGGATGACAGCAAAACTATCGTATATGTTAAGGGACTTCAGAAACGAGAATGGTTGACGGACATGCTCGATACCGATGATGAGATATATATCAAGACATTGAATGCGGATTACGAAGACATTGAATCTTTAAATAATCTAGATGTTAGTAATACTATACGATGTGAAAAACATATTAAAAATTTTGCTTTACAAAATTATTTAAAATATTTAACTTGTGGTCGCAACACCAAAATAATTGCAAATTTTTTCAAAATACAAAAAATATAAACACTATAATGTAAGGCGGGGGTACTGATTTTAAAAGAACCGCGGAAAGCCAAAGGAAAGATCTGGAACGTTCGAGAGGGAGATTGAGTAGAAAAACTCTCGTAACGAGGTTTTAATGTCAGGATAGATAGCTTGGGGAATAGGGAATTGGACACAACCACGACGTAGCAGAAGAAAGCACTAATTCACAGTTAATGAAAATACTGGTTTTATTTGGTAGCACGAACACTCGCGTACATCTCGTCTTTTTTTTGCGTACAGCCGTACACCGAGAGAGTGTTTTTCTCCGCGCGCTCTTCTTCTTCTTTCTTGTCGTCTGCACAGCTAGGTGTCGCATCAATCGACCAATAGTGTGCACGAAACTGCTGTTACGCCAATAAGGCGTAGTACAATATATCACGTGGGCGGAAGGCCCAATCGCTGTCGCGGATTAGGTGACTCGAGCGCCTCGGCAAACGCAATGCCATTTCTTCACAAGTGGCGCGAAAAACAAAATTTGGTGTCGCGTACTAGAGCTACCTTACAGCTCGGCCAGCCTGCATTGGCTGTTCGACCCGAACACTGCAGATAATCACTGAGAGAAACTACAAATAAGACTTTTAAAAATAAATTGAACCTTAAAGAATAAACACTACAAATTATTACCAAGTGGACGGTTCGCAACTAAATACTAAGATTACACAAGTACGAGCTGTCAAAATACAAGAAAAGAGTATTATACGCATATGCTTAAAAACTAATAAAAATATACTTAAAAGAAAACCAATAGAATTATTTTATAAATGATTTGAGTGATGATTATAACGTGGATTTGGAATTATCATTTTACGTATTTAATTAACAATAGGTTTTACCCAGGGTTTTATCCTATCTGGGGACAAAATTGAATTATACGGCTTCTGCGCATTATTGAAACCTGGTATGTCCGTAACGACGTATCTGTTTTTATTTAAAACCTTACGAATTAAATAAGGACCTTTATATGGTGCCTTGAATTTCTTCTCTTCTCCTGGTTTTACAGAGGAGTCCCGAATAAATACATAATCTCCTTCTCGATAAACTGACGGAGATTTGTGACGTTTATCATAATACAACTTGTTATAATTTTTAAGCTTGTCGGAAGCTTGGCACGCTATATCCCGATTCTTATCACGGAGATCATACAAATCCTGGTTAGACAAGGTCGATTTTGAAATGTCATTTAAAACTTGAATTAATGGAGAATCAATCTGATTTCTCATCTCATATCCGAGAAGTAACATGGACGGCGAATTTCTGATAGATGAATGAAAGGTATTATTAATGATATTCTGAATCTGTTCGACTTTATCTGACCATGTTTTTTGATCGTTAATCAACTTACGCAGCGAAGATTTCAAAAATCTGTTAACGCGTTCACAAATGCCGTTTGACCATGGCGCAGCAACAGCAATCAACCTATGTTTAATACTACGCTTTTCTAGGAATTCTTTAAATTCGAATGAGGTGTAAGCAGTTCCTCGATCAGAAACAAGTTCAATTGGATTTCCAAAAGTATTGAAAACTAACGTTAAATTTTTAATTGTTTCTTTGGAAGTTGTGGACTTTACCGGGAACAACCATGTGAATCTGGTAAAGGCATCAATCAAAAGTAAAATGTGTTTATGACCGGATGTTGACACTTGTAACGGTCCAAAATGATCAGCATGTAAAGTATGCATCGGAACTTTAGGCGTATCATAGATTTGAATTTCGCCTTCCTTTATGTGAGAGGAAGTATTTGAAATCAAACAAGTTAAACAATTCTCAATGTATTGCTGAACCTTTTTCCGCATCGACGGAAACCAATAATTGACCATTAAACCTTGAAGTGTTTTTTCTACACCACAATGAGCATTATCTTCGTGATAAACGCGCAATAGTGTTTGAACCATTGAGTCGGGAACGTAAAAACGAGGCCGGTCTGAAAATTTTCTATATACTAGACCATCTAGCAATTCAAATTTTTCATGTTCGCTATTTTCTAAACGTTTAGCAAGAACTTCGATGTTAGCATCAGCCAATTGGCGATACTCTAATTCCTTTTCTAATGGCATCGAATCAATGGGAGCAGCGACTCTACTCAAAGCATCGACATGCGCCATCTTTTCACCTTGTCGATGAACAATTTTGAATGTGTAATTCTGCAGGCGGATCGACCACCGAACAATACGTGGATTTAGATTAGCTTTATTCAAAGCGTAAACAATTGCATAACAGTCGGTAATGACTGTGAAATCTATACCGTATAGATAGATGTGAAACCTTTCAATTGACTTTACTACTGCGAGCATTTCAAGATCGAATGAATGGTACCGACTTTCGGCATCATTGGTGGCCTGACTAAAGTATGCAATTGGGGCCAGAAAACCTGTATCCTGCTTTTGCAATAGGATTGCAGCAATAGCAATTGAACTCGCATCCGTATGGAGTTCCGTGTGAGCTTTTGGATTATATAACCTTAAAACAGGAAAAGAAAGCAAAGACTTTTTCAAAGCATCAAAGGCATTTAAACAATTTTGAACAAAGTTAAAGGGAACAGACTTTTTGAGTAATGAATACAAGGGTTTTGCAATTGTGGCAAAATTAGGTATGAAACGTCTGAAGAAACTAACTAGCCCTAAGAAACGTTGAAGTTTATGTACATCTGTAGGAATCGGAAACCGTTTTACGGCTTCTACATGCCTATTGCTTAAAGTAATTCCTTGCTCTGAAATCATATAACCTAGATATTCAATACTTTGTTTTAAAAAAATACATTTTCGAAAATTCAATTCAAAAGAATATTGTTTCAATAGAAGCATGGTCTGATACAAAATTTCCAGATTTTCATCCACATTATTCGTGGCTATCAAAATGTCATCGATGTAAACTAGAAGCTTGTCTTGGCGAATTAGAGGATGGAGGATCTGAATTAGCCTTTTTTGAAATTCGGCTGGAGCTTCTGAATAACCAAAAGGGAGTTTAAGGTATTCATACTGACCATCTGGGGTCGCAAAAGCAAAGTATTTAGTAGAATTTGGATGAATGTCAATGTGATGGAAACCATCCTTTAAATCCAACAAAGTGAAAATCCTTTTGCCTCCTAATCGTGCAAGACAATCCTCTATTAGGGGAAACGGGTACTTTTGTTTGATAACTCGAGCGTTCAACGGTCTTAAGTCAACACAGAGTCGGAGTTGACCATTCCTCTTGCGCACGGGCACCACTCGAGCACAGTAGGGGGAAGTACTTATTTTAATAATATTTCTTGACAATAAATCGTCAATAACTTCGCGCAGATCGTTCCTTTCTTTGTACGCAAAGCGACGGGGTGCAAAAGCATACGTCGAAGTGTCCTTAAGAGAGATCGAAACATTATAATTGTCACAAACCTTTTCTACCGGAACAGAATTAATTTCGTTAATTAAATTACAGACTTTTAAATCTACTTCTGGACCGCAATCAGTTTTGACACTGTTGGGCGTTACTATTGACTGATCTTCCTCATCTTCCTCATAAATTTCGGCGGAAGCTACTTCATTAATCAGTTTTAAACACTCACGCGATTTTAAGTCGGAAGGACTAAAAACAAGCGTTAATTTGTTGGAGCTCAAAAAATCACGTCCTAAAACAACATGTGTAGGCCAATTATCATTTTGAATTATTTGAAAATCAACATGAAACAATGACCCCGGTGAGGAAGATAAGCCAACTAGAGTCTTTTTACTATCAACTACTTCAATTTTGGAATCGTTCAAAGTACGAAATTTCTTAGCGTTAGCGCTATTGTAACAAACGTTTTGTCCAAAGAAAATCTTATAAATTGACTCACGAATAAATGAAACGGGACTTCCGGTGTCCAACAATGCATGTAAACTACACGGTACACCGTTCAAAGAATTAATTTCAACGATCTGATCACTTAACCGGAGTTGACGTTGGGAATCTGCATCAACACAGCCAACCAATGGTGAATCCTCCTGGGAAGAAGCAGACGGACTGGACGCCTTGAGCTCTGCAGCGGCAGCTACCGGAGAGGGTGAACCAGCGGGCACTAACGTAGATGTAGACTGCTCTTTGCGCTTCAACTTGTAACAGTCTGATTTAACATGTCCCTTTGCCTTGCAATAGGCACACACCACATCCTTCGAGAGCACTGGTGAAGATGGTTTCTTTTGAGAAGAGTCCTTGGTATTATGCAAGTCCTTGGAGTCTCGTGACTTGTCCTTTTTTGGCAAAACAGGTGATGAACGTTTTGGCGTTGCGCCTGCGGCTTTTATGGTAAAATGCATCCTGTCTAGGAATTCATCCACTGTGTTTACATTCAGAGAAGCAGCGGTGCTCCGAATGACAAAATTAGTAATGCCACTGATAAGAAACTGAATTATCTCCCTAGGTGGCAGTCTAAGAGGGAGTAACAGCTTCATCTTATGTGTAACGTAGTCCTGGAAGCTCTCCTTTGAGTAGTTCCATTTTCTAGACTCAACTTTCTGCATTGTCTCTTGATACGAGAGTCTTCGTCTAAATCGTTGGGCGATGGCAGCTTTAAAAATATCCCACGATTCATTCACAAGTTCGACATCTAGCTCGAACCATTCTTTTGCAGTTTTTTGCAGCTTGGTTGTAGCGGCTAACAATTTGATGTTACTGCTAGCGCCATGTACTGTAGCAATCCTTTCAATTTTATTGAGCCAGAGCTCAACATCATCATCTTCTGAGCCGTGAAAATGAGGAATCTGCGAAGCCAGAAGAGAGACAGCTTGCGCAGGGGGCACGGTTGCAAACTCAGGTCGATAAGCATTTGAATGTCCAGACAAGAACTGTGATTGATGATCCTCGACACTGATATTCCTTGTCGTAGCCAGTGGATTACGCAAATCTGACAATGTATTCTGAGTCGGGTTTACGTTCAACGTTGACAGCTGAGAAACACGTTCCGTGAGGAATGCAATTTGTTGCATCATATGACGCATCACTACTTGAGGTATTTGAGAATCGGCGGGTACAGTACCTTCTTGTAACAGACGATCTTCCTCGTCTCCTTGGATACTTTTCCACTCGGATGTATTATCCGTCGGGCCTTGATAGCCTGCAAAATGCGACATGATCGCATCAACACACTCTTCCTTAGAATTTTTCTCGGGAAGGTCATATTTCTTGAGCTCTTCTTTAAGTTCAGAAAGCGAGAACTTATTTAATTTAACACGCAATGACTCCATTATTACGTGGTATCACCGACGAGTTCACATCGACGGCAAACAGTAAAACAAAAGTACGGCAGTAGAAAGAAAAACCGTTGACTATGGAAAATTCCAGCACACACTCAAAATGGCGGAAGAACTAAACGCGGGAGCACGAAGACAACACGCGCGAACGAGCCAATATGGCGGAGAGACTATAACTTGAGCGAAGTTACGAATTCGCGAAACGAATATGATTAGTACGACGGCACAAACTGCTACGTGGTTTGTAAACTATATTTCTTCATCCCACTTCTGAATTTCGTGGCTGTAAGGCGGGGGTACTGATTTTAAAAGAACCGCGGAAAGCCAAAGGAAAGATCTGGAACGTTCGAGAGGGAGATTGAGTAGAAAAACTCTCGTAACGAGGTTTTAATGTCAGGATAGATAGCTTGGGGAATAGGGAATTGGACACAACCACGACGTAGCAGAAGAAAGCACTAATTCACAGTTAATGAAAATACTGGTTTTATTTGGTAGCACGAACACTCGCGTACATCTCGTCTTTTTTTTGCGTACAGCCGTACACCGAGAGAGTGTTTTTCTCCGCGCGCTCTTCTTCTTCTTTCTTGTCGTCTGCACAGCTAGGTGTCGCATCAATCGACCAATAGTGTGCACGAAACTGCTGTTACGCCAATAAGGCGTAGTACAATATATCACGTGGGCGGAAGGCCCAATCGCTGTCGCGGATTAGGTGACTCGAGCGCCTCGGCAAACGCAATGCCATTTCTTCACAAGTGGCGCGAAAAACAAAATTTGGTGTCGCGTACTAGAGCTACCTTACAATAAAATGTTTATTTCTACCCTTTCTCTGTAGATGTTTGATATAGTTTAATAATGGTTCGATAGCGATTCGATAGCTATACAATGTGGTTCGATAGCTGTATGATGCAGTTTGATAACGGTTCGATAGCTGTATGATGCTGTTTGATAACGGTTTAATAGCTGTATGATGCGGTTTGAAAGTTGTATGATGCAGTTTGATAATGGTTCAATAGTGGTTCGATAGCTGTATAATGTGTTTTGATAGCGGTTCGACCGTGATTCGGCAGCTGTATGAAACAGTTTGATAACGGTTATCTGTACGATGCGGTTTGATAATGGTTTAATAGATATACGAGGCGTTACGAAATAAATAAATGAAGCTTTATAAATAATTATTCTACTTATTTTCTCTCTTTCCTATTCCTTTGCGGTATAATGGCGTGTGCAGAACTGAGTAGAAGGTACATAAATAAGATGGATGGGAACGCATGTATGTGACTGCGTATGAAAGAGTGAGTGCAACGGATGTAAGAGAGAGAGACGGAATGATGAGACTGTACGGTTGGAAATGTCACGTACGGGCAAGAGAGAGAGAGAGCGAGCACCGCGGTAATGGCTGCTGCGGCGGCAGGTGGCGGCGGCGGCGGCGACGGTTGCCGACCTCGATTCCCCCTCTCCCGCTCTCTGGTCGCGGTCCCGAAAATCCTGCATCAGCAATTCCCGCACCGCGAGACACCTCGATCCGCGTGACGTCATACCTCCCGCTCCTACAAGTTTTCCCCGCACACCCGCTCCCGCCTCGAAGCCTCTGGGTCAAAACGCTCTTAATATTAATTACTAACATGCTTTGCCTTGCCAGGCTCTACTTTACCCGCCTTTGATTTAGTGTCTGATACATTATTCTTGTTAACTTCTTGTTCACTATCTACCGCTTCTAAAACGTGACATCTATTGCGTAAGAATTTCCAGTATTGCTCTAATTTGGGCAGCTCTGTTCCGTCCAGCGATTTTTCCCAATCCATTTGTGTTTCCTTATTAACCTTTGAACCAATCAAATGTAAAATGTCCTCAAATTTCGCCGCCAAACACTCTTCGTACCTTCCGTCAAATTTCGGTAGTGTTATAATAATGGGGAGTTTCACGCTTGTATCATTCAAGGTTAGATTTGATAAGTGTGATAGTACCGTTTGAATATCTGCATTGACTGTGGTCTGATTTGTAGCTACATTTCTTTCACCATTATCTAAAAGTTGCTGTGCTTTTGCTATTTGTTCATAGTAATTATTTTCAAATATCTGTTTCGATTCATCTTCATTGCTGTCTTCCGCTATCTCTATTTGTATCTAAACGTCTTCGAATTCTGATAGTAAATCCTTTGTTTTTTCGTATCAAACCTTTAATACATTGTAATCACGATCTTGGTTATAATTGTCTAGAAAAGTCTTGAATCTTGTTATGGATGCCTTTATTAACCCACGTCGCTTTTTTAACTCGGCTACTATGTTCTCGGCCATTCTTTCTGTTCTCGAATATACGATCCGACCTCCAATGATACTAACGTGATAGACTGTTTATCTGTGTATTTTGCTCTTAGAATATTTATCCGGCTGTTGAAGGAACCATAAAATGTTACTTTGACAATTTATTTTTATGCAAAATACAATACACTTCTTAATTTTCGTTTGTTGATCTTAGTTACGCCCGCTATCTATCCTCGCTTTTTATTCCAGTTCGTTGGTTCATTCGTAACTGCTCTAGCGTTAGCACCAAACTCAAAAAGACTGACTCAGGCAAAGGCAATCACAGCCTCATAGTCTGCAAGAGCTAATTGATGCTTCAGTAGAAATTTGGAATTAAATCCCACAAAACAACATTGCTCCTTGCATTAACATGAAGCAATGTTTGCAAGCCGTCATCGAAACAAACGGTGGTAATACCAGGTGGTAATATCAAAACACACACAGACATACACACACACAGACACACACACACACAAAAGCGGAAAAGGTTTGGAGTAAAAAAATACTGAGAAAGTGACGAACCCCAGAGTCCTGATCTCCATTTCACACACACAAGCACGCAGGCACGCACACACACAGAGGATGCGCGCACGCATAAAAACAGACACCCTCAAAGTCATTCAACATCTTCATGCAATACTTTTAAATTCGGTCCTTTCCAGGGACATATGGTGTGCAAAATCCAATCGAGCAACCTTCCTGCGATGCACATCGGGTAACGCTGATGCCGACGGTAATCATTTTTTTGTGCGCGGATTTCCGAATCGCGAGATTGCAGTTTTTTAATCAAAATTATGGCATATATCTGAAAAAGTTGTATTCTTTGGTTTTTTGTTAAAAGAAAATTGATTAATTTACAATAAAATTGTCTTATCAATATTTAAAGTGCAATATTTCGACGCCAAAATGACGAAATAAAAAAAAACCAGAATGGATTTTAAAGAGTTGTAATGAATCCTGTGTGCTGATTGACTATGGATAGCCGCGGGATTCAGGGTCCGGGCGACGGGCTCGAATAAGTGAGAAGACAAACACGATATTTGTTTAAATGTGATTTATTGTAAAGTAACAAATCCTACGCTAATATTGTACAGTGCTCTATGCTAATATATACAACGTGTGATCTCGTAATGCGAGTGTCGTATACTCGTATACTCGTGACGTGTGCTGGCGACGCGCGACGGTGTCACACTGCGCGTGCGTCTACGTGTGGCCGATGTCGGTGCTGTGTTCGGATCGGTTGTGGTGGGGCGCACAATGCGTGCGCTGGTCGGTCCAAGGGGGTAACCACTAGCTAAAATGTTGTCCCACGGATTACATAATTTCATTTGATTTCATACAATTTCATATGATCACAAATAATTGCATTGGATTACAAATGATTTCATCTGGATTACAAATAATTTTCTTCATTACATGAAGTCATCTGGTAAAATAAATGATTTCATCTGATTACATAATGATTACATGTGTAATTATGAGGTTTTTAGTGATTACAAATGATTTTATTTGGTTAGAAACATCATGATTGATTTCTAATTTGTTTTAAATAAGATAATTATTAAATTACAATTTAATTCTGTAAATTCTGTAAATTCATTTTAATTTTATCTGATTAGAAGGTGAAAAACTTATGCAATTTGGGATTGAAAGAAATATACATATATTTACGTACTTCATTTCGGTTAAGATTGGAATGTTCGATTAGATAGGAAAAACGTATTTTCTTGCTTTCTACTTTTCCCACTAATCTAACCGTGATCTTAAAGAAAATTAAATTTGTATTTATATATACTGTTTATTGTTCTAAATTTGCGCATAAATTTATTAATGTTTCAACTCACTGTTCTAATAGCATCTATTACAATCTTATTATAGAATAAATAATGCGCACTTATAGGGGTATGAACTATGATAGATATCTGAAAATGCACTAAATAAGCAAATTTTTCAGGAAAATAAAAAACAAGTTAAGAAAAAGTTCAAATTCAATATTTATTAAAAATATAAATACAACACACACACATACATGCACGCGTGCGCGCGCGTAATATGTATATATTATATATATTACTTAGGATGCATATATATTACTTGTAAATCATAAGTTGGGATAAATTTTTTGAACGAAAGAATCTGAAAAATAATATAAAGAAAACATAAACATAACGACAAACAATATTATTGCTTCACAATAAAAAATAAAAATTCAACAATACAAAATGTTATTCATTAAAAATTCTTTCCTTTAGAAAAATTAAAAAATTTAACTTATCGTATCTTATAATTTGCAAGTTGCTTACGAGAGAACGAATAAAATCCTTTATCAATGTTAGAAGAAGATAATTTACGTACAATATTAACCCTCAATCCCTCCCGTGTTTTTCGGCACGTTCTATCCCTCCCTATGGATCGTTTTCGTCCTCGCCCTTATAACCATATAAATAATGGTTTAAAAAATCTGAAAAAAATCATGTATACTCTTTAAACATTTCTCTTTAAGAAACTCCTATTATATTATCCCCCTCTCCTAAATTTAATATGTATTTTTTAATAAACAATGATAAAAATCAATAAAAAAGTTAATTTTTAATAAAATATATAGCAATGGTAAAAATTTTGAAAAAAAAATTTTTTTAATTAGTTTCTGGAAGAAAAGAAGTTCCTCTTTACAAAAAAAATGTCTGATCAACGTAGAATAAAAGCAGATATCCAATTTCAGCGTATAAAAATTGGTATTTTTTTAGAATGATGAATAGTGTTGTAAAATAGGGAAACATCAATAAATCTACAATTATTTTTTCTGCTTAAAGTTTTAACAAATTATTATTTAATACATAGTAAAAATATAAAATTTTGTTATAAAAATAGAAAAAGAATAGTTTAAAAACAGTCGCGACAGCAATTTAAACGATGATAATCGCAAACGGGTTTGTTGCATCGAGCACAACATTGATTGGTCTTATTATCATTTTTGTATAAACAATAAAAACAACTTTTTCTTTTTTTTAATTTATTAGTTAATGTCCAATCTTCCCAATATTTGCCGAAAACTGAATTTTATTGATCTGCTCAAAATATTCTGGATTTCTAATTTCCATTGTAGATGTTCAACTTAAAATATATACATAATTATGTTCTAAAATGCACGTACGTGTCCCAAAATACTTAATTTACAAAAAAAATTTTTTTTCAAAAAAGTCATTTTTACTTACGTAATCCATCCCTATGGGTCGAAAACGTCCTATTTGAATTTTATCTGGATGGGGTTTGGAGTAGAACAAACGGACCGGGCTGGCCTTTTGCACTAAAGACCCTTTCCCTCCAAAGTTTTTTTTAGTATAACTTTAATGGCACTATCATCGCGGTTGTACGAGAAATTAACAATATTAGTTTTAAGCAAGACGAAAACGACCCATTGGGAGGGATTGAGAGTTAAAAAATTAAGTCGACCTTCAAATGATCTTTAAATTTGCTTCCAAGATCAAGGCCAAGATCATCATCTTATGTCCCCCTTGAAGCCATACAATGTTTGTCTGAAACATTTTTCTATACGATCGCTTCCTGCAAAGTTACAAGAGGTGTTAGATTAAAATGGGACACCCTGTATACAGGGAGTCCCAGAGCATACTGGTCACTGTTCATAAAAAGGTAGATGGGATCGAGATGAACATAAAAGTTCAATATTGTTGTGGGTTTGGTCTGCTAATAATCGAGATATAAATTTTTTAAATTATGCGAATGAGAGCGCGCTTTGCGCGCCGAAGGAAGGGCTCGAGCCGCTCGAGCCATAGCACGGCCTACTGTCTCAAGCATTGGCTGCCGGCGGCGGCGAGGGGAAAAAGGAGAAGCGTGGCGTCGTCGCCGTTCCCACGTCTCGCCGCACCGCACCTAAGCTCGCGTCGATGGCTGCTACGCACACTCGCGATTACATGACGAGATTATAAATTATTAATAAAAATAGGACAAATTTAAATCGCAATAAACTTTTGTAAATAAGAAAGTCGAAAGAGAGAAAGCAATGGAAACGTATGGAACCTGCAAATAATATAATATTTGCCGCATCAAATTCTCTCATCGTTTTTTATGGAATATTAAATTAACAAAGATTTATCACGATTGATTCTTTATACATTCTCCTTTCGTAACCATCTTATTAGAAAATTACGAAATGCACGAAATACTATCCCTAATATGCACTCTTTGTAAAATAACACGATAGAAAAATATTCACGTTTGATCTAACGACTTCAGGATAAATTATTCGATGCAACTTCTACGATAATTATAGGTAATTAGAGATCAATGTTATGTCAAGTATCGTTAGTATGGTTAACTAGAAATGATTTTCTCTTGTATATGATAGAGAACTTCGAATTTCTTCTATCGTTAATACATTATAAGTCACTGAAAATCTGTCGTAATTAATAATGCAATTAAAGGTAGAAGAAACTGTAAGTTTTCTATGGTTATAAAAGAAAATCCTTCGTTGTGTTAACAATACATGATATTGAACATTAATTTTTAAGCATAATTATCGTAGCATTGCGCCTAAGCTATCGTGAAATCGTTACATCAAGAGAGAATATTTTTCTGTGTTATTACAAAGAGTGTAACATACTACGGATAAGTATTTCGCGCATTTTAGTATGACACCTCTCTCTCCCTCTCTCCCTCTCTCTCTCTCTCTCTCTCTCTCTCTCTCTCTCTCTCTCTCTCTCTCTCTCTCTCTCTCTCTCTCTCTCTCTTTCTCTCTCTTTCTCTCTCTCTCTCTCTTTCCCTCTCAAGCACTACGTAGTACACAAATACAATAAATATTACCACGTTTAACAACATCTTTAGTTTGTACTATTCTACTTTCATTATGTGTAATTTGAATAAAATAAAATTTTAACAATTATCATTTCTTTATATTTTTAGTGTTACACACGATCGAAAAAAAAATTATCAAAAATTATCACTAAAACTGCGCTAAATAATCAGCACGATACTTTCTTTCTGAGTGTCGTATCGTGTTTAATGTTAAAAATGTTAAAAAATAGTAATATTGTTAAACAAATTTTATGACATTTAATGAAACTCTAATAATATTGATTGGAACTGTTGTTGAAAATGACGTTTATCGTGTTTCAGTAAATACTTTAGAGGGAAAGATATTCCTGCTAAATTACAAAGTATAAAAGTACAAAGTTCAATTTTACATACGAATCAAGAGTAAATAAAAAATTCAATAATCAATAAAAGAATTCAGAGTTTCTTCTACCTTTAATTGCATTATTAATTACGACAGATTTTCAGTGACTTATAATGTATTAACGATAGAAGAAATTCGAAGTTCTCTATCATATACAAGAGAAAATCATTTCTAGTTAACCATACTAACGATACTTGACATAACATTGATCTCTAATTACCTATAATTACCGTAGAAGTTGCATCGAATAATTTATCCTGAAGTCGTTAGATCAAACGTGAATATTTTTTTATCGTGTTATTTTACAAAGAGTGCATATTAGGGATAGTATTTCGTGCATTTCGTAATTTTCTAATAAGGTGGTTACGAAAGGAGAATGATAAAGAATCAATCGTGACAAATCTTCGTTAATTTAATATTCCATAAAAACGATGAGAGAATTTAATGTGGCAAATATTATATTATTTGCAGGTTCCATACGTTTCCATTGCTTTCTCTCTTTCGACTTTCTTATTTACAAAAGTTTATTGCGATTTAAATTTGTCCTATTTTTATTAATAATTTATAATCTCGTCATGTAATCGCGAGTGTACGTAGCAGCCATCGACGCGAGCTTAGGTGCGGTGCGGCGAGACGTGGGAACGGCGACGACGCCACGCTTCTCCTTTTTTCCCCCGCCGCCGCCGGCAGCCAATGCTTGAAACAGTAGGCCGTGCTATGGCTCGAGCGGCTCGAGCCCTTCCTTCGGCGCGCAAGGCGTGCTCTCATTCGCATAATTTAAAAAATTTATATCTCGATTATTAGCAGACCAAACCCACAACAATATTGAACTTTTATGTTCATCTCGATCCCATCTACCTTTTTATGAACAGTGACCAGTATGCTCTGGGACTCCCTGTATACACTCAGTCGAAAAAAAGCGGTACACCTAAAATTTGTCAAAAAATCACTGAACTTCTAATGACGATAACTACGCGAGTAATAAAGATAAAAAGGTTTTTAAAAAAAGAAATTAAAGCTTTAAATGTCTACTTTAAGAATTGATTTAGTAAAATTTTGCATAATAATTTTTTTCAAAATGGCGTATGACAAAGCGAGAGCATGCGAAATTGAGAAATATTGGTCCGAGTTTGCGACAATCCATGGCGTGAGGCAAGTATCGCAACTTAATGGGATGAAAAGCATGCGATAGTACAGAGTTTTCCCTTCAAAATGCTTTTTTACTCATCTCGATGCGATGATTTTTCGCTGAAATATGCGCATTTGAATAAAAAGACAGTTTTTTACTTTAAATGCGCATATCTCAGCGAAAAATCATCGTATCGAGACGAGTAAAAAAGCATTTTGAAGGGAAAACTCTGTATTATCGCATGCTTTTTATCCCATTAAGTTGCAATACTTGCCTTACGCCATGGATCGTCGCAAACTCGGACCAATATTTTTCAATTTCGCATGCTCTCGCTTTGTCATACGCCATTTTGAAAAAAATTATTACGCAAAATTTTACTAAATCAATTCTTAAAGTAGACATTTCAAGGTTTAAATTCTTTTTTTAGAAACCTTTCTATCTTTATTACTCGCGTAGTTATCGTCATTGGAAGTTTAGTGATTTTTTGACAAATTTTAGGTGTACCGCTTTTTTTTCGAGTGAGTGTAGATCGTATCTTATTTTACGGAATGTTCTGTCTGCTTCAGAGGGTTTCCCCTCTAAACTACTTGCTTTATGACGGAGGCTAGAATCCATTACCGATGATGAAATTGTTAGACGAATGATGCAAACAGTCATAACAGAGTGAGCGTTGAAGTCAGTCAGTGTCAATCGTTGTTACTACGAATTATTGTGGATCAAAATAAACTTTCATAATGACCAAAGAAGGAGCTTCAACAAACAAAACAGTTAATGAATCTTGGATATAGGAAAAAGATCATTTTTAGATAAAGATTTTAAAGGCGAATTCACTAAGGCTCTCCTATATGCTAACTCCATATATGAAGATCTCAATTTATTAACAAAAAAACCACTTGAAAAATTAGTTCTGTCTCCAGCTATGGCAGAAAGCATTTCTGACACTGTTATTAATTTGATTAATGAATGTTATGTAGTAGTAGATGAAGATCTTATTTTCCTGATAAAAGCGATGATGAAGAATTACATAAAAAGGTATGTTCATATAATGTATTTTCTTTTTGTTAATAATATAATAATTTTTTATATACATATATTGGAGGTTCTAAATTATATTTTGTCTTGATAGTATAAAAGCGATTCAACAATCGATGAGAATTATAATGCAAGCGATTATGAAGAACCTTCTAAAAATTACATTCTTTTGGAATACAAAGCAAAAATTGTAGCACTTGCTAAAGCACATCCAAAATGGAATTTAAAGAGTCTCCATAAAAGGAGTGGAAGTCGTTTAAAAATAAAAGATTATTTAATACAGTAGAAAAAGGATGTAAGTGGTGGAACGAAAGATAAACTACATGCAATTGATTCTGATACTTTTGAATGTTTTCATTTGTCATTTGAAAGAAGCAAGAAACTGTTACGAGCAGATAAAGTAAAAAAAGTGCATAAGAAATTTAAAAAAATATATAATTTTAAGTGCAATACAATATTTGTAGGTCACTATAAGAACCTTTTAGTAACCTTGCAACAATAGGCACTGACGGTTGCTGCTCCTTTCCAATCGAAGCATTTTTTTTTTTAACTGGTTCTACGTGGGTAAAAGTATTCATGAGAAAGCATGGCATTAGGCAACGAAAAGTAACAAAATATGTCAGTCAAAGAGACTTTGCTTCTTTTGAAGAAACTTTACGGTCAGCAGATAGATTCCAGATGCAAACCAGAAATGTAATTCCTAAATTTGATTCGGACTTTGTTATTAACACTGATCAAACGGGATGCAGTTACCAAACTACGTATAATAGATCACTAGAGTTTAAAAAAACGAAGTCAGTGTTCGTAAGAAAGCACAATTGAAATAAAATTACGCATTCTTATACGGCATAATATAGTTTAACTGCATCGGGAAAGAGGCTTCCACTTGTTTATTTATGTATGCAAGACCCAACAAATAAATTTGGCTCCATAGTATCAAAGACGATTGATAAATTAACATCAGAATTTGGAAATGTTGTTGTCACGTATTCAAAATCGGGAAAGCTGACAAAAGATTTATATAAAAAGTATTTAGAAACAACATTAAAACCATATGTAAGAAATAATGATTTTCTTTTAATAATTGATTCTTGGGGAGGACAAACTGATGTTCTTTTTTGATTCTTTGAAATTATTAAGGATTTCCACAAAGTACTTTGAGCAAAGATGAAAATTAAGTTTCTATATTTTTTTGTAATATCTTTTTTATGCTTGTCTATTTACTAAAATATATTCAAAATGCTAATGGGTTTTATTATTTCGAAGATACGGCAGTTTAAAAATTTATAAAAAAATTTTTTTTTAATAAATAGCATAGTTAAATAAAGGTATTTATACTGTAAAACTTTCGTATGAAACATTTTTTAATATTTTGTTTAATTTACAAGATATATCGAAAAACCGCAAAAATCGTCTCAACTTTGAAGGCTAGTTTCACCCCTTCAAACCGTTTTTGGGCACCAACTAAAAATTTCTAAATTCATGTATTCATCCCCTCTACATTTATGCCATGTTTCATTAAAATCTGAATTTTTGAGTTCGCGAGGTTCCCTTGTGAAATGTATGGATCTGCGTGTCAATAAGCCCGTTACAATCTTGTTTCCGAATCGTGCGCTTGTAGGTCCAAATTTCAAGTCAGCAAATCGAATTGTTTTAACTCAGGACTGGACTAGGTGCAATTATTAGTCAGGGAAGAGGATAGGTCGTTAAAAATTTAAATAAATGGTGAATTTTTTTTTTAAATTAACCAAAGTATTTATTCTAATAACATTTTTAGATTGAATACAATTTAGATACTGAAGTCGTAATTTGTAATAATGGTGGGGTAATCAAATTTAAGCCGCATAATAAATATGTTTCACAGATATTATACGAGTGTGAACGGAGAAAGGGAAACAAAAGGAATTTTCCATTTTAATTCTGTAGTTATAACGATAAACGAGAAACAAGGAGATAGACTATTGAATGGCTATTGAATGATTGTGTGAGAGAAAAAGGGATGCTTGAGGCTTGCACTCGGGATCCTCGAAATTCTCTGTAGAAGAGAAAGTGTCTCGGGGATCGTACTCGGGATCATCGAGGCTCTGAATCTGGAGAGAAAAGGTGAGGAACTCTTTTAGGTTCTTTCGCTGTTTGAGGAGGAAAGGGAGATTCGAGGAACTCCTTCAGGTTCCTCGGTGTCCGAAGGGTAAGGAGAAATTTGATGAACTCTAGGTTCCTCGCTGGGTAAAGGAGAAACAAAAATTCGAGAACTCTTTCACATTCCTCGCTGTATGAAAAATAAGAGAATTATTTATAAATTATTTATAAATTATTTATAAATAAGAGCGTGTTTTAAAAAATTAAGAACGGAAAAAAAGAAAAAGAAGAAAAAAGATATTATCGTGATTGTAAGACTTACTAATTAATGTTTCTCAAACAAATCTATCTAAATTGAGTAGATTTCTTGATCGGATGGAACGGTACCAAACTTATGCACTAATCCTATTCCGATGATTATTCTGAGGAATGGAACCTCAGCTGGTTAAGCCGAGGTTAAGACTATTTCTGCTATTACTATTACTTCTACTTCTTTCCTTTTTCTACTGCTAATTTTCTACTACTACTCTCTCTGCTACTTCTACTTCTTTTTTATATTTTCTACCACTAATCTTTAGGATTAGGTATTATATATATAAAGTTTTACAGAAAATGTGTGTGTAGATGGTTCTAATTGGTCAAATGTTCTTATTAATAGAACTCTTTACAAGTTTATGCGGTGGGTAAATCTTAGGTTTCCCTATTGGGAGAATCATTATTCCTTTTTGATAAATCATACATTGAGTAATCTCTTGAAAGACTCTCTTTCCTTTAATTTTATCAAAGGAATCCGACCTATCGCGTTGATCTATGAAAAGTATCGTCTATATCTTTTTGCGATAAAAACACAAGTGTTAAAAAAATGATCGTTTATGCTACGCGTCATTTCCAAGGGTTTGATTATATGAAGAAGAAGGAAGGGGGTGAGTGCACTCTTGAGTCCTACGGTGTTGCGCCCACGGGAGCTTTTAATTAGCATGACATGAACAATTCTCCTTTATTTTTAGACAAATCTAACTGAAAGCCACTTTTCATAAAAAATGTAAAGGGTCTTTTAACTATTTTGACTTGCTTATTTCTTATAAAAAACCTTTTAATGTTGTAATAATTTTAATACATGTTTGTTATATTAAATCTTTTTACAAACTTGTTCTATTAACTCTTCATTTTATACAGGAAATCAGATGTGCCTATATTGTGTTATTGGTTGCCGGATACTGGGTGACAGAATGTCTACCGATAGGAATTACATCACTGATACCTGTAGTGCTCTTTCCGCTGTTCGGTATCCTTAGCAGCCAGGATACATGCACTTGTTACATGAATGATACTATCATGGTCTTTATTAGCGGTCTGATACTTGCTATTGCCACTGAGCATTGCAACCTGCATTTGCGGATCGCTTTAATTGTAATGAAGACTCTCGGGTGCAGCCACGCAAAGCTACTCGGTGGTATTTGCATCGTGACCACTTTCATATCGATGTGGATCGCAAATGCGGCAGCTACTGCCATGATGGTACCTATCGCCTTCGCCGTACTTCGTGAATTAGAAAGGGTCAGTGTGCACTTACAAAGTATTGTATAAATCATCATAGTTTCATTATGCAGACTACATAATATAACAAAAAACAAATAAGTAATAACAACATAATAATATAATAAAAAACAAATATAAAGTAAATCATTTTTTTCCTATCACGCCATGTAACTGCCACGTAATATAAAAGTTATATGACATTATTATATGTAAAATGTATATATTAATGTAAATGTTTAAATTACCTTTTTTAAAAAAGTAAAAAAGTATTAAGTATGTTTGTGCTCCTAAAAAAAAACACAAATTTAAGATAAAATTCTAATCAGGTTATATAAAATAAGATTATAAATCAGATTATAATCAGATTATAAAATCAATTTATAAATACAAACCCTTGATATTATAATATTAGTTTCTTTGCGTTCATACAAGGATAAAATTGAGAAATAATAATAATAATATAAAGCAGACAATTAAATATTTTATTACAATTAAATGTTTTATTATAAATAAATATTTTTTCAAAAAACTTGGCACCGCTAAATCGAATATAACACGCACGAAAAAGAGAGAGAGAGAGAGAGAGAGAGAGAGAGAGAGAGAGAGAGAGAGAGAGAGAGAGAGAGAGAAATTAATATCTCTCTAGAGAGAATAATAGTAACATATTTATTCGAGGGATTTAGCGCCATATTTTTTCAAAAAATAATTTTTAAATAAAACATTTAGTTGTAAAAAAGTATTTATTTATTTCTTTATTATTATTATTATTATTTCTTTATTTCATTTTTGTATGGATGTAAAGAATCTAATATCTTAATATCAAAGGTTTGTATTTATAATTAACAAGGTATTAAAAGGCTCTACAAATTCCAAAACATTAAGAGTACATAGTCTATAGAGTATACAAAAATATATGTAAAATGTAAAGCATTTAAGATCAAATTTAATTCGAAAACAACAGCCAACTAAACAAATTAAGTTAATTAAAGAACACACAATCCCGAGATAATTCAAAGAAAAGCTTCATAAATTTCTACTTACAAACTATCACATTGTACATGTGTAAGTGCTTTGACTTTGGCTGGGTTCGGGGAGACGCTATTAGCGCTAAAAGTATCATTCGATCCCTGTTGCTCAGTGAAGTCGAAGAAAGATAAAGCACGCTCACAGTGCCAAAAGCGTGCTCTCCGAACCCAACCATTGCAGGACATCATCCTTCCCCACCACCCGCGTGACGTCATTCCCCCAATACCAAATGCCTTCCACACCCTCGCACCCTCCTTGGAACTAGGTACATCTGACAACGGTTCGAGGTATTCACTGTAACAGAAAGGGAGCGTCCCAGATGCGCACAGTAATAAACGGACACAGTAACAAACGGACACAGTAACAAACGGACACAGACCAAATGCGCACAGAGCGAAACGGACACAGTGCGAAACGGATACAGTAACAAATGGACACAGACCAAATGTGCACAGAGCGAAACGGACACAGACCAAATGCGCACGGACCAAATGCACACGGACCAAATGCGCACACTGCACATGCGCACACTGCACGTGCGCACGGACCAAATGCAATCCATGTACATTGCAAGCAGAGTAAAGTCCACATAGGTTAGCGACTTGGACGGGGTGGGTGCGGGAGGGGGGCCGAAGGCCCCCCTTGCACCCCCCCCCCCGTGTGTGTGTGTGTGTGTGTGTGCGTGCAAAGCATTCACTGCATCACATGGGTTTGCGACTTTCCGTGTATGCATTTGGTCCGTGCGCATGTGCAGTGTGCGCATTTGGTCTGTGTCCGTTTCGTACTGTGTCCGTTTCGCTCTGTGCGCATTTGGTCTGTGTCCGTTTCGCACTGTGTCTGTTTCGCTCTGTGCGCATTTGGTCTGTGTCCGTTTGTTACTGTGTCCGTTTCGCACTGTGTCCGTTTGTTACTGTGTCCGTTTCGCACTGTGTCCGTTTATTACTGTGTCCGTTTGTTACTGTGTCCGTTTCACTCAGCTTGCTGTGATCGTTTATTACTGTGCGCATCTGGGACTCACTCAACAGAAAAGATTCAAAATAACCCAATAATCGAAAGATAAGTCACATTAATTTAACACAAAAAACACTAATTTAATACAAAACTTATTTTCACAAAACTTACAAAAATAATGCCAGCAAGGAGAGCGACGAGCAAGCACACATTGTCACATTGAAGACGAAGATCAGACGATACTTGATATAGAACATTACGTTTTCCCAAACTTGACCGTGCTGTCTGATCTCCCTCTCCCCTGGAGCCATTGGAACTCGAGGATGATAATAATTACGTTGGCAAGTCGACGAGTCGCGCGATGAACAAGAACACCTAGCTTTCATAATCGGAATCATTCATGTCGTAACTTTTTCCTCAAGTTGCACATTGTCACATTTGCGAAAAAACTTCGTTGAAGATGACACGCGGGATTTTGATATCAGTTTTTTCAGTAATGTGACAATGTGTAAATTATAAGCAAAAAAGTTACCACATGAATGATTCCGATTATAAAGATGAGGTGTAGTTGTTCATTATGCGACTCGTCGCTAATATCGCTTTTACAAAAACTATGTTTAAAAGGTGACTGTATTGAAGATCAAAGAAATAGCCACGACGCAGAACCGACTTGATGGATAGCCGACTCGAAATTGACTTACATGAGTATGTCTTCCCTATGTACAAGATGATGCGTACGTAGCGGAACAGAAATCTTTCAATAATCAGTGGCTATTATTTCACACTCTGGATAAGATAACGCCGATGCCACGGTTGCTGGGATTTGTAAATAAGGGATGCGATCTAGCGCTCTCTCGCTCTTACTCCCACCCATCGCGGAACCATTTTCGCTCACGATCGTCATCGTGCTTGCGGTACATTTAATAGAGGAAGAAGTGGAGAGAGGAAGTCGCAAGGAAAAAATCTTTAAAACCCTCCGCCATCAACGATAAAAAAATGTGTCGCCCCTGGCAATAAAAAAATTTGTAAACACGATTCGAGGAAACGGTTTAGCACCGATATTCCAACTGTTCGTAGAAATAGTGGCTTGCTTTGAAATTGTACAGATATAAACAAAAATGCTTTGGTTGAGACAAAGATACAAAAAATGAAATATAAAAAAAGGAAGATTGGGAGGATTCTTGGGAAAGTCTTTGAACTTCTCCCTCCCCCGCCGGTATAAGCGAAAGACAAAATGTGTCGCATTCTCCGACAGCTAAAAATTAGTAAACACAATTCAAGATCGCGGTATAGCGCCGACACCTAACGAACGCGAGAGAGGCCTTCATTGGCGCACAGTACAATTGGACACGTTGCAATTGCCCACTGTGCTATTAGATACGGAACATTGCACACCGTTCAATTGCGCACAGTTCGTTTGGACCACTGACCGGTGCGCAATTGAACGGTGCGCAATCGAACTGTGTCCAATCGAACGGTCTCCAATCGAACGGTGTCCAATCGAACTGTGTCCAATCGAACGGTGTCCAATCGAACTGTGTCCAATTGAACGGTGCGCAATGTTTCGTGTCTAATAGCACGGTGGGCAATTGCAACGTGTCCAATTGTACTGTGCGCCATTGAACCTCTCCCCGAACGCGATACGTGCCAGCGACGTCTTTAATAAGCACTGGCTCGTCGATTGCGAACTTTTAGTTTTAGCTTTTAGTGCGTAAGAAGAAAAAACTATGTATTATACATGTTTCTATTGTACATATATTAAATAATTAAAAGATAAAGTTCTAGTTCCGATAATGACCGTGTTATGTGCCACAACAAATGGCATCTCTTATCTTTTTTCAGGTTTCTTCAAAATTTTTTCCTCTCATCCCGCGTTATTTCGCGTCCAAAACCGATATATTTACCGCTATGGAAGAGGGAGAGGGTTATTTTAAATATCAACCTCTTAATAAAAACATATGGGGTTTTCAAAAGCAGTTTACTTTACAAGTTTCCGCACACCCCCCTCGAAGCTCCCAAGTTAGAAACCTATTATTATTCTTATTATTGTGCCGAGACCGTTACGTAGTGCCAGTGTTGCTCTAATTTCTCACTAATAATAACTGTTGTATTTTTGACTGCAATACAATTTTACTTTATGCGACATAAAATTTCTGTGACACTATTAATGGTAATACTTTACACTTACTCTGTCTCATAATTTTATACTCGTTTATTTAGTTTTTATTATTTATATTTTGTTTATATTCTAGTAGTAATTCAAGAGCATAGACTTTTTTACTTGATAAAGGCTCAAATAGAGGACCGAAAGTTGCAGAATTTGAATAAATCATTGCCAGTTTGGTTGACTATAAATCCATTATTCTTAATTGTGTAATTACTAGTGTTCGTCAACTAATAACAAAAATAATATAAGTGACCACATTTGAAAATAAATTCGTAAAATATTTATAAAAATTTATGCTAAATTTTCTGTGCTATTTAGGTTGCTTTTGCATTATTCTGCAATGCGGAATCGTATCGTGTGCGATCGGGTCCGTGTGCAAACGGGTTGTGTGCAAACGGGTCGGTGCGCAATCGGTTCCGTGTGCAATCGGGTCGGTGTGCAATCGGGTCCGTGTCGAATCGGGTCCGTGTCAAATCGGGTCTGTGTCCAATCGAGTCCGTGTCCAATAGAGACTGTGTCCGATCGGGTTCGTGTTCAATCGGGTCTGTATCCAATCAGGTCTGTGTCCAATTGCGACTGTGTCCAATCGGGAAATACTACTGTGTCCAATCGCTTATGTGCGCAATCGGGACAGTCCCAAGTAATATGAATATGGCTGATTCTGCAGACAACAAAGACGTCATGATTGTTTTGGACGAAAAAGGCATCGTAATTGTTTCTAAAAACGTTATAATGGACAATGATTTTGAAAATCCCGATGAGGATATGATAGGCGATGAAGACGAATTTTCAGTCATTAGCGATTCCGTGAGTTATTCTAGTAAAGGTTTTACCGACCACATAGAGAAATTTGTATCACATACGGACCTTCTTATGATAAACGAACGTACTAAACATTGCGCAAAATTTTTCTATAATATTATTCTACGGATGGTGTTTTAACCTTCTGTGCCGAGTGCATAATTGACATGTGAGACATTAGAGAAGGAATAAGAAATCTACTAGGGAGCATCAAACCGATCGTCTTGAAAAGTTAAATTATCGCGCTTGCTCGAACTGCCGTCAACCCGTGTGTGTAATAATTCCGTTCAATATGTGCCTAGAATGCGCACTGTACAAACTTTTATTAAAAACCGTACAACATGGAAGAGGACATTGAAGACATCAGACATGCTTTCAACAATGAACCGCTTAAAGATGGAAAAGAAGAAGAAAAGTATGTGCGACGAATATCACCGGTGCAATTTATACGCGATTGAGAACTCAGTATACATAAAACGCATGAACGCGTCGCGATACATAGAGTGTGTATAAACAATGATTGCATTTGTAACTGGCCTTATCACACGAGGCAGAAAATATATATCACGATATTGAATCAGTGTCGGAACGATGAAATCGTGTATCCAAAACATTGAAATTGTTTTTGGACAAAACAAGTCGCTTAAGAGATATACATCCGATGTTATGTACATTGCAATTCCTGCTGGTATTGGAAGGTGTATCGAATTGGTGATAAACAACGTGGCTAAAGTGTTTCTTGAAAATCTAAAAAAACAAATATGATGCACACGGATTTTTTTCGCTTGTCATCATTATGATTATAAAGACGATGAAAATAATAATGATAATTTTGAGCATATTTTTTCATTTGGCGCAAAAGAAAATGCAACCAAATGCACTATGAAGCGCAAGATTTGATGCGATACTGCAAATCATGTGGACATGTCATGTGCAAGTGTCCTGTTGAAGAATGTGAAGTGATTTAAAAAGTGCGAAAGACGCTAAAAATGGAATATTTCGAGCGCGAGGAACGCGAGCTGTTAGATCAAACTGATAGGGTCACTACCTTGGGTGAGTGTTTCGAATGGTTGCAGCGATGCGACGAGTGCATCGAACGACTTGAGGAACATAGCCGCGTCAAGCGCCCTCGACTCAACATTGGATAGAGGCAATCTTTGGTCGCGAGGATCGCGCGATTCGCGGGTGAAAAGACACGACTACCGCAGACGTTTCATGTACGTCGGCGGTAATTACGCGAGTGACAACGCGGACAGATTCGTGTGGCGAGAGATTGATACCGCGTTCGAGAATCGCGTTTCGACAAGTGCAGTTATCAACGAGAATTATATTGAACCGCGAAGGTTTTTAAAAAATGCTGGTGGTATAGTCCTCAAGCGAGTGGGACGCTATAGAAAAACACAGCTCTGAACGTGAACACCGCGTTTGTTTGTAACGGTGTGTTTGTAACGGGCGATAAACGTGCAAATAAAAGTATTACCACAAAAAAAAAAAAAAAACAGTAATCTCTTTAGAACATCGATCTTGGACAAATAGTACGAGTGGTGCGTTATCAAGTCTACATTGGCATCCTTCGAAGAATTTCGAGAACGTGATAGTAGATGAGCACTATCGCGTATATTAAATTTAATTGTAAATGTAAAGAAATACAATCCTATGCGTGCAGGATGTCACGTGACATTACTGCGAAAAATAGTGACGAAGCATGCGGTTGTTATTGTGAAGTCGATGGACAATACGTGCTTCGTGTGGTCGGTGATAGCCGCTATATATTCCACAGAAAGAAATTCGGAAAGGGAGTCAATGTACCCTCATTATACAAAGGTTCTGAATTTTAGCGACATTAAGTTTCCAATCGCGTTAAAAGACATTAAGAAATTTGAGAGATTAAATAACATTTTGGTCAACGTCTACGAGATCCAAAAGGATCAAATTGAAAAGTATAAAATTCTTCCGCTCTGACTCTCCAACGACAAGAAAGAGGAACATGTCAATTTGCTATACGTGCAAAATCCGCGCGAAGACAACATAGGGCACTTTGCGTGCATTCAAAATTTGTCTCGCCTAGTGAGCTTACAACTCAGGAAAAAGGAACACAAAATATATTTGCGACCAGTAAGTAATAATAATAATTTTATAAATGTTGTATTAATTTTGGTTGTAGAAAAATAAAATAAAATTTATGCTATTTTTTTACAGATGTTTACATTACTTCAGTTCCGCAGAAAAGTTCAACACCCACTGCAACGATTGTTAAAAGATAAATGACTGCGCCACCTAACTACCTGCTGAAAACGAGAAATGGCTGAGCTTCCGCAAGGAGGATATGGAAATACCCAACTACTCGTACCAGCATCATCATCAATTATTTAGTCTAGGATATTAGTACATTGTTCGTACAACGACGCATTATAGGGATATCGGTTTCGTCGGAATAAAGATTATGTAGCGTAGTTCGCCAGACAACTCGAAAAACTAGCGCATCGCGTAAAATCTATTTTATGCATTAATGTCCCCACGGAAAAGTTATCGAAAGAGCAATAGGAGGCATATCGTAGCGCGATGCAGTATCATTTGTAATAAGCCGTTCGAGCCGGATGATACACGGGTGCACGATCATTGCCATCTAACTAGCTGTTACCGCGGTCCCGTATATTCTTTTTGTAATTTATATTACCGAAATGTTGTACATATCGGTAGTTTTCCATAATTTATCCGGATACGATTCACACTTCATTCTATCAAGGAAATAGCCACAGCGTTCAAAGGGAATATCGATGTACTTCCCATCACAAAAGAAAAATATATTTAAGTAAAAACTTCTTTATTAGTCAACAATCTGAACAGTTTTGTATTCGTTAATTTATGTAGCACAACATTTCGTAGCATAACATTAAAATAAAATATTTTATTTGACAGAAATATTATAGAATACCAACATTTGTTCCTAGGGTAAGTAAAACTGCCATCACCCTTACCAGTATTTTTTACAAAACAAAAATTATAATCACTTATAAAATTATAAATAAACATGTTATTTAATCTGTTACGTCCGGCAGGGTTTAGGGGGGGGGGGGGCTCGCGCAGTAGGAAAGAGAAGGAATAATAAAAAGAAAAGAAAGAATATATATGTCAATTCACGTATTCTTTAGGCAAAATTAACTTGATCCGCGCGGGGATCACAGTGTCGGACTGCACGGCCCTCACTTCGACAATCACGGGCCCTTGGTAAGTCGATTCGGGCGGGACGTAATGTTCGGGAGACACGGGTGTCGTGCTGGCCTCCGGTGCGGGTGCGCTTGTTGTGGCGATGGCCGCCTCAGGGGATTTGAGCGACGAGGCTGGCGTGTGGGGAGCGAAGAGCTCCTGAGGTGTTGGGAGAGGCGCTGGTGGTGGCCTTACTAAGGCCGGAGGGGACGGAAGCAGAAATACCCGGGGGTCAAATACCCCTCGTACTGGAGCCGCTTCAATTGAATACGGCACCCGGCCCGCCGCGACCTGCCCATTCTGAGCAGAGGAATGCCATCTTTATTAGAACTATCGGATAGACGCGTGGCTCGATATATATTAAGACTTAAGGAAGAAGGAAGGAAGGCTGTCTTTATTAATAAAGATAGTTTGGCCGCTATAATCGCTTTACAATAACACTATCGTGAAAAATAAAAAAATCGTTCTTGTATGGAGATATGCTTAGACGGATAAAAGAAACAAGAGAGAAAGAGTCCGCGTCCGATCCCTCTGAGGGAACGCAAAAGAGCGCTCGCGCAGTGGCGATCGGTGCGGCCGCGCTATCGGGGAAGGAACGCGGGCGTCGCGGGTTCTCCCGATGCGCGAATGAACCCTCCTCTCCTCCGTATATCGCTATCGCGAAAAAGATCGTCTAAATCCGGGGAACGCTTAAAAGAGAGAGAGAGAGAGAGAGAGAGAGAGAGTCTGCGTCCGATCCCTCCGAGAGAACGCAAAAAAGCGCTCGCGCAGGGGCGATCAGCGTGGCTGCGCTATCGGGGAAGGAACGCGGACGTCGCGGATCCTCCCGATGCGCAAAAGAACTCCCCTCTCCTCCGTGTAACTCTCCGAGAGGTGAGAAAAAGAGAGAGAAAGAAACAGAAAAAAAATAAGATAATTCTCTCGAGAGTAAGAATGAATTACTCACTTTATAAAAAAAACTACTTCGGAACTAGCATCTTTACAATATGTGTCTCACTCGCTCGCAACCGAATCTAAATTAAACGAAAAGTACAAAATAATCAGGTGCGGAACTTGTCACCTCGATTCACATAAACAATTTTTTTTTTATTCACAGAGAGCCTAAGACCGAAAACGCGAATTCGATTTCCCTCGGAAATTGTCTCAGTTCAATAACGCAAACTTATTTTCACTCGGAAATAATCTAAGTCCGAAATCACAAATTTGCACTCAAACGGGTAAGTCCGAAATATGATATCACACGGAAATAATCTAAGTCCGCAAAGCGCGAGTTTATCTCAAAAATATTCTAAGTCCGAAGTCAATTTCTCTCTGTGACGGGCTACGTACTCTATCGAAATCGAGGAAACAAATCCGGATTTCGCCCGAAAATCCCACCTTATATACTCAAAAGTGAGAGTGATCGGGGGTGAAGGGCTACGAACAGCGGATCGTAAATCACTTGACGCCTGTCAACTAATTTGGTAATTAGCTAACTATTGTCCTTGATTCTACTTTCGTCAAGTGAGATCCCGTCCCCGCGCTCATATTCTCCACTCGCGTGGCGTGTAACTATCGCCCGCTCTTTTTAATCGGTCGCATTCCTGATTCGCGTTTTTCACCACGGATTTCGGGATATGAGATTTCGCAACCACGGAGGTACCGCGTGCTCCTCCGCGTGCCCGAAATCTATCGAAGCTATTTGTTAGTTAAGAGTGCTCGGGCCTCGATGCCCCGTGCCAAGCATTCCTGCTCGATTGCAGATGCACTAGCGCATGCGAGAGCAGTGGCCCGCCCTCTCTCTAATGAGTCATTAGCTATCTAAACTAATTAATTAATTTGCGCGGTTTCTATTAACAATCTGGAGCCGAGGCGCCTCAGAAAGGACTTGGTTAAGGGGAGGATCACTCCCCTTTTGGGATTTTTACGCTATCTCTAATGGTTCGCTGGCAATTAAATGCTTTTGATTAATGCATGCGTGCTGCCATGCTCGCGGCGCGTGATACCCTGGGCCCGGCAGCGAGAGCGCGTGAACGTCAGCGCCTGGCTACCATGGCAACACGGTTTTCAGCACGACGCTCCGTATGATCATAACGGACGGCACAAATTGCTTAGCCGGACGTAACAAATCTGTATACAAAATACTTTTGATTATAATCATATGAAAATAATGCTCTGTAAGTAGGAAGTAAAAGAGAGTTCTGGCTGCGGGGCTCCGCGGGAGTTGCGGGGCGCAGGGGGTACTTTGCGGGGGAGGGGGTATGACGTCACGCGGGTGCGATGGCATATGAAGTCACACGAGGTGGGGTGGGATGTTTTACGGGGTACCGCTTATCAGTTTAGGGGGACATTTATGATTTATGGGTTATCCTATACCGCATAGCCTGCTATAAACAATTAGGCGCATGTTTATCATAGTGAGCGCCGGACCTTCGGCAGCTTAAATTTTTCTAAACAAATGTTCCAGGTGTTGTCCGGCGGAGTCGCAATCCGCTAAGATAATCAGATATAAGCGTTTATAATTTAGGGTAACATTTTTTATAATTTATGGTTATCCTATACCGCATAGCTTGCTATAAACAATTAAGCGATTGCTTATTACAGTGAGCGCCGAATCGACGGCAGCTTAAAGTTTTTTAATAATAAATCAACATTTAGCTCGCTATGCTCCGTATGAGACAAAAGGATAAAAATTTGTGGAGGGGACAATGAAATAAAAAGAATCACCCGACACCGTTTCCACATCAGTTAACTAGCGGAATACGAACGGTAAAGTTCCAATCTTGCATCAGTTAGTCGAAGGAAGTCAGAGTCTCCCGAAAAAATGAACTATTACGTTCCGATTCAGCAAAATGAAGCGTATGATAAACCGTAAGTATATGTAATTTTTAAATTCTTTTCAACAATCTTTTGTTTTCTTCTACATTTATTTGCATTTTCTATAACTTGCATTCTTTAATATTCTTTTTACAGAACATTATCGCAACCGCGTTATATTCCGCGCATTTTGGGAAGGAGATATGCTTTGACCGCCACGGCATACAAATACTTGGATATTGGAATCAGCGTAGGACCTATGTCATACGTGGAATTACTGCTTGGTGACAACAAAGGCAATCAGATGTTCTTGACCTACACGATGTGGAAAGCATTTATCAAGAAACGTGTCAACATTGAACGACTCATGCAGTCAACTGAATCTTTCTCGAAACTTACGATTCATGAACTCGTTGTAGAAATTGTAAAAATACGTGACGAAAATATTGTGAAGTTAACATTATATGATACTTGCATGTACGTGAAGCCATCAACAATATTATTTACGTTTGAACTTGAAGACTGCATTGAATACGTATATTACCAATTGAATCAAAATATTTATACTGTAAGTGATAAATATAAGCAGTTTGTAAGTATTTTACGTCAAAACCATGTTACTAATAAGTGTGATGCCATAAAATTATTGCGTGAAAAATACGATAAAACTTGTCTCATAAATTGTGAGCTTCATCAGCTTCATAAATTGTGGCTTACGCTTCAAACAATATTGTATATGATGCTTTATATGGTAAATAAATGTGTGAAAAATATTATATCATTGTTAGAATTATTTTTTCCTACCTGTAGCTCTAGGTTAGAAAGAATTTTTTTTGAAAAAACAAGATAAGGAAATATGATTGGATATTAGAGAGTATAAAAAATAGACAATGGGATAAAAAAATTTATTTTTTATTGTTTGACCACCAATTGAATACTTTAAATACATTTTGTAAAGCGCAATTTTTCGAATGTTGTGCACAACGTAACGTATGCGTAACGTTCATGTCATTTAAAGATCTTATATCTTCGTAATGTATCTCAATATTTTCAACGTATATGTCTTCTCTCGCGTCGTCCAGAAGGAAATTCTGTAGCCATTCTCGTTTCTCGTGTCCCTTGACGTATACGACGGGCGGTGTTTCGTTCCTCGTCAGCGCCGTTGTAATCAATTTTATAGCCATGCCGTATGGAATCATTCCGCTGTTCCATCGTAATCCATGATGATACGTAAGCAACCACAATGCCTGGTGTTTGTCCGCGTTATTGAGTCGATGCCATGGGACAGGATTTTGAAAAATGTAGTGGGAGAGTTCAAATCCATCTCCGAGAGCGGCAAACTCCTTAACGATAAACTTTCCTCGAACTAAAAAACCTTGCAGGTCCACGAACGTTGGTATGGACATAACGAGGTCTTTCTATCGATAAATGAGAAGACTGTGATCCACATCGATGCATCGTAGCTTTATATATTGTCTTGAAATTGTTTTGAAGAAAAAGTAGCGCCGCATTTAGGTAATCTTGCGCACAACGTTGGTCAACGAGTTGTACTGAACCACGCGATCGTGTATGATGAGACAGTACGCGGTGGTGCTCGCGGGCACGTTCTCTTTGCATTCAAATTCTAAGCGCACGTCCACGGTTGCGCTCTTGACCGATTTATTTTGTCGAGAGCAATCGATAATCACGAACGGACCTTTATGCCGAAAATTTGCGACAGTTTGATTCGGCTCGAGATAATCATATCCGTAATAGATTTTACAGAAACGTACGTACACGTCATAAAGAATCGACCATCTGTTTTTATCGAAATCCAGATTCATATCGTCGTACGGATAACATTCCGAGTTTAGATACAGTTTTACATTCGTCAGTTTGCAATGATGCGTCTTCGAGCATGACATTCTTCCGACCAGCCTGCAGAGCGAAAATGATATACCGCGGCTTTTCAAGCTGAGTAGCGGTCTTAATGGCCCACGAATGTTTGGTTGTGCGTTGTAATAGCGGAAACTCATACAGATCCCATGAACGAAAAACCATGCTCAGGTATCGCCCGCTTTCCAGAGCACGCAGCATCGACAGTTTATTTACCTCATTCAGCAGCACGTGCGGCATTCGCCACTGTACTTTGAATAATTCAATTTCAGGCTCTCTCGCCGGTTCACCAACTAAACAATTGTTGTCGTTCCGCGCGCGTATTAAGATCAACTCGTGACGAGCGTTAATTACCACGCGTCTGTAATCTTCGCAAAATCCCAGTAACATGTTGAGTGGTACGCAAAAATTAAAATATCCATTTGGATGATTCCACGGTTCCCAGCCGCCGTTACTCGCCATCATAATTCTGTCGGATGACATAGTTACATAGTTCTTAAGGGCGCTGGTTATTCCGACGTTTCTGTTGCGATCAATTTCTACACCGTCGAGCTCATATCGAATCTCATCGAACATGAATGCAATACAATTATTTCCCAATGTCACATCAGACCCCGCAACTGGTTTTTTTATCGTAAGTTTTCCTTCAATGTATAGAAAACTTTCATGGTAACGTATACAAATCTTGCTGTTGTATAGGTATTCTTATCTCGTCGCTATGTTCAAACGTCGTGTTGGCAAACGGATTGTACGTGTGAGTCTCGATCTTGACGATGCGATCGTCAAAGATCGGCTCGTCCTCAACGTTTAAAATGCTAGTCATTGTCGCACCGCAAATCCCAGAGATTTTAAAAATTCAACGTTTGACGTGTCGAGTTTCTTTTTCTTGGAACACCCAGATAATCAATTATTATCGAATGGTATAATAGGGATATTGGATGACTGTTGTAACGTCGATGTTTTTGTCGTAATGACGTTTATTTTTCTCGTATGTTCCGATGCGTTCAGTACTAGCATCTCACGTTCACGTTATCGTTGCAGCCGCCGTCGCACGTGCAATCTGACGGTGATTTCTTCTCCTCGAAAATCAAGCAATCGTCCGTTCTGGTCGACCACGCGTATCGTTAGATCCGTAACGCTCCGCACGATGATCGGCAGATAAATGATCTGCGACGGTCTTTCCGAGATCTTATATCCAGGCGGCACGTTTGGTGAAAACTCGTGTATCGCGTGCACACTTTTGCCGTTGCTGTACGCGCCCGCGGTCATGTTGCATTCCACGCGGATAATGTTCACGTTCATTATGATCGATACATCCGACTCGTGCCATTTTTGCGGATCTAGTATACGCTTTGACGTGAATCCTAGCAGCGAGCCAATGTTGTTGGGTTTGCCAAAATTTATTTTGTAGGCGCATCTGATCTCACATCTCATCGTATTGTAGTTTGCGCGGATCGTTATCGGGTTTTCATCGTTGTCTTCAATTGCAATGTCACCGCGCGTAAAACGGAGCTCGTCACGTCGCGGACGTTTCCGCGATATCGCACGTTTCAAAAATTCGTTTATGGCATGCAGCTCGTACGATCCCTCGGGAATCGTAATTTCCGTGTTGTCGTTGTCAAAGTAAAATTTGTTGTTCGAAGCATTTACGTTCGGTATCGTGTTATATGTTTCAAATATTGCTAGACCGAGCTCGTAATCATCGTTGCTCAAATCTATAGTCGGAGAATACCTTGCCGCGAGGATGCTGCTCTTCCCGCTCAGCGTAAGCGTCAGTGACATGTTTGAACGAATACTGAGTTTAAACAGCGCAATGTCGGTCTTTAAATCGATTGTAAAAATAGCAAACAAAGTTGTTCACAATTCTTTTGATCATAAGTTTGATAGGACGTTCGATTATACTCTATCTTTGTCACACCGTCCCCAAAGTATCGCACGAGTTCTCTGGGCGGTCGAAGATTACCGAAACTGTCGAAATACACGACGCGGTTTCTTCTCTTTGCGTACGCCACCCAGTGAGTACCGGGGCCCTCCGCATCGTCCAGATTTACGATACCGCTTTCGTTTCGACGTGCACCGCTTATCGGTAACGCGTTAAGCATAAATACTTCTCTGAAATATGGAATACGCATACGAATAGCCAGCTGATATAATTTCACGTTCTTCGTCACATCCGCGGGTATTATTAACGCCTTTTTGAAGTACTTTTTCTTTTTGCTTTTACGCCTTTTCCGTACTTGTATGGGGCGAGGTACAGCCCTCGCCCGCCTTTGTACGGAGCGAGATACACTCCGCGACCTTCCATCGTGCGATTGTGACGTTGTAGCTCCTCGAGTTGACGTCGCGTGGCTTTGCTGTCGTTTACTACCTTTGTCACGCCGGCCGCTCCGCCGATCAATGATCCGAGCGCGCCCAATATCGGTAGAATCGGCAACATACCGCCTTGTTTCGCTGCCGGAAGTATACGTTTTTTTTTTCATCGTGGTCTTCTTCTTCTTCACACCCATACCGATCTTTGTCTTGGCTTTCATGGCTGCCCAAACAGCTGCAGCAGCTGCTCTTTTTCCAAGAGTCGAATCTCTCGCGATTACGCGTTTTCGTGCTTTCGCGGCAAGTATCTCGTCCGCCGCGTGTCTGTCGGTGAGCTCGTTGCTTCGAGAATACGCAATGTCGTGTTCGCGGCACGCCGCGTCCAGCGGATTTATACCCCGATCGCCTCTAGCTAATCGCTTTTCCAAGTGCGTTCCCGGCCCGCAAAACTGATAGCCGGGGATATGTAACTCGAAGGGAAGCGCGTTTATTGCGCGATTCAACAGATGACCGTAGCCGTTTTTTACCGTTGCGACAGCTGGCATTCGCTACAATTTTTGATCAGCGGCGCGGGTCCGTCGTTGTGCGTTTGTTGCCACGGTTGATTGTAATGCTCGTTGCAGCGACGATAGCTTCGAACCTCCGGATCAGCCTTTATATGTTCCGGAAGCTTGTCCCACACGTGTTCAATATAGTTGTCGCACTCGCGTAACAGAACGATCTTTGGCACGAATTGTAACTGCTCGGCACTCAATTTGATAATATCTGAGGCATGTGATAGTACGAAATACATCTTTGATACTGAGCGATGCACGCTTTTGCACGCCTATAAATAGTCCCGCGGGGGGGCTTTTCTAGCAATTTTTTATTACATGCTTTAAAAAACTGTGTGAGTATTATAAAAAATAGTTTTCAAGCCATAAGTGAAACATTGCATCACTCAAAGGACAATAGTTTACTCGAACATCGATGCCAAGCGGAAGGGTTTCTCTACGGCGTGGGGATAAGTATAACAAAACATAAACAATGCCCTCAAAGCCGGACTAACTGCAGTTTTAGCTCGTCAGTTCAGTTCAAAATTTCTCGGTGTAAAGAAGCAGAAATCATGCAGGAGTATAACGCAAACATAATGGCGTTAATTGTAAGTATTTTTTATATTTATATTGATTTTATATTAATTTATTATTAAAATTATTAATATGTATTTCATAGATTTTTATGTTATTTATATTAATTTATATTAATCATTATTAATATATATTGTATTTTTTCAGTGTCTTTGTTACGGGGAAGTTAAATTAACCCTTCCATGCTTGTCGGCTCTAGGATACGTAAGTATCCACAGCCGGCAGGCTTCGAGGACGGCGCGTCGTCATCCTCGATCATTTAAAATTGATTCGGCGGCATTTATTGAGCTGCCCGCACTTGTGGTAAGTACTATTTTTCTTTTTATATATTTTTGCTTTTATATTTTTTGCTTTTATATTTTTTGCATCTATATTTTTAATGTATTTGTTTCAGTGTTATTGTATGGGGCATATACAGATGCCCACGACAATCCGGGTCCCTGGATATATTGATATTCAAAAACACAAAAATTGGGTGCAGTCGGACCGCCGAATAGAACGGCTGTATCAAGACTGGTATTGGGGGAAGCATGATAGCGACAGCGACAATGATGACCACGGTGACGACGATATATATAACTTAAGATATTTATTTAACATGGAACCTGCTAAAGAAATAGAATACGTAGAAAATTGGGAATACGAAATGTTTGTGAATACCGTTATTAATTATATCGACAAAATTTTTAATAGAGAGTAAGAAAGAATTTTGTTAGAATATGTATTTTGTAGTTATTGTATATAGCACTTTTTTATATTATTTTTTACATATATTATTATATTACTCAATGCTTTTCGATTTTATATTGTATTTTATCTTTTTAACATTATTTTTTTTTTTACATTATATTTAGTATATTATTATGTGTTCTCACCCTATTCTTTCCTTTAATTCCTAAATATAATTAAAATAGTTTAATATTTGCATTAATTTTCACTCACATCCGTATAAGGGCCTAAACACATTGCCAGGCAACAGGCAACAGGCAATAGGAATAGAAATAATGAAAGAGAGAAAGGATCTTCTCTCTTTTTTTCTTTATTTCCTGTTCCTATTGCCTGTTGCCTGGCATTGTGTTTAGGCCTTAACACTCGTTTTTCTTCTTTCTCCGTACGCTGCGTTCACACGCACATACACTCACGCCTTCTCTAACATGCAGGCGCATGCACACATACCCACACCATTCCTAGCACGCACACATGCGTGAAAGCACCTTTTCTAGCAGACATACAAAAGCAAGCACGATGCACATATGTACACACGCGAGCACGGGCGCATACGTGCGCACGCACACACACACACACACACACACACACGCGCGCGCGCGCGCGCGCGCGCATTCCCATAAGACGTACGCTGCACTCGCACACCTATAAATAGGGCATTTGTTCCGCTATATAGTCATATTCGGAAAACGTGCAGTTCGTGCGACAACCTTTGACAATACGCGTTACAAATTACGACGATAAACTGCGAACGATGGGGGACAGCGATGAGAAGCGTAAACATGGTGCAATGTTGCCTAATACTATACGCGCAATTATTTGCGGTCCGTCGAATTGCGGTAAAACTAACGTTCTCATAAGCCTATTGGAGAGTCCGCACGGCGTACGTTTTGAGAACGTGTACGTGTATTCGAAATCGTTACAACAGCCAAAATATCAATATCTGGAGAATTTGTTGACTTCAATCGATGAGATAGGCTATTTTACATTCTCCAATAACAGTGACGTTATTCCACCCAACGAAGCGCGTCCGAACTCAATTTTCGTCTTCGACGACGTTGCATGCGATAAGCAGGATGGCGTAAGAGAATACTTTTCAATGGGTAGACACTCGAACGTTGACTGCTTCTATCTCTGTCAGTCGTACGCGAGAATACCCAAACATCTTATACGCGACAACGCAAACCTGCTGATTCTATTTAAACAGGACGCTACCAACTTGAAACGCGTGTACAACGATCACGTAAATACTGATATGTCGTACGATGTTTTCAGTAAATTATGTAGCAATTGTTGGCAGCGTGATTATGGATTTCTAGTGATAGACAAAAACAGTGCGCTTGCTAACGGACGATACAGAAAAGGATTTAACGAGTTTGCAATACCGCAAAGTAATTAGTTATCATCGATATTTCGTCGGGGGTAAAACGATTGACATGGCTAAAAACAAAGATACGCGTGAGCGCGAAAAGATTGCTAGAGAAATCGAGAAAACGAGCGAATCGATCCGAAAGAAACATTGCGCTTTGAAAACCGGTAAGATCGAGGAGGAGATCGCGACCAAGAGACACTTTGAACCGCTAATCGAACCGCTACAAAAGATTGTAGACAATTCCGGCGTGCGCGAGATAAAGGACGAGCCGCGTGACAATGACGCAAGCGTTGAAACATCATTCACCCGTAAACGTGAGAAGGAAGAAAAGGAAGAATATGTCAATAAGAGAAAACGGTCGAACGTCTCATTTGATCTCTCCGCAACACCTCAAAGATCTAATCATTTACAAATTTCAAACGATATACCAATGACAACCTCCACACCGCGTCCCACAACCGTACAACCGATAGAATCGCTTGAGAATGTTTTCGAAACGACGGACGACTCGCTCGCAACGATTGTTCGAAATCAGTTACAGACATCGCAAGGACGAAAATCGTTGCAAGCTCAATTGGGCCCGCTTGGTCAAAAATTTGTCGGGGCTGTCCTGAGCGGTAGCGGAGAGAGCGATGTAGACAACATATACGGTGTTCGTCTCGAGAAGAATGGAATGATGCTCGGTAATAAACATTTCGATGTGGATAACGAGGATAACATAATTATTGATAATGTGCGTTATGTCGGTACACCCGGTCTTTACGAATTGATCTTCAAGAAAATCCCCGACGATGACATCTACACAGATGATGATATGCAAAAGTACAAAAGCATATTGTTTGCTACAAACGTGCACAGACGCAATTACACCAAGAGCAGTCAATTACGGGGCAACAGAGGATACAAGTACAAACATCTGATTGTACCGTTGATGTCGATCGAACCTACACCAAAAAAGAAGAAATCCGGAAAGGGATTACCTTACGCTATGACGTTAAATGATAACGAGATCGATTACGTACACTGGGACGATCCCAACGAGCTGGTAGATCGTTTGCGGTTGCTCGAAGCATCACGTCGAGCCGGTCACAACGCGCATGACAACGAAATGCTGTCAATTATCGAAGAACTTCGCGAGGTGGGTATTATTATAAATTAACTCGCGTATCCGCGAAACGAGTCAGTCGATCGATTGATGCCACTCATATCGTATCAAAATCAGAAACAATGAGTAATAACGAACGGCGAAGAGACGATTACGAACGTTTAACAAACGACTTCGAGCGGTTCCTAAATCAAGAACGGACGGTTCAGGAACGGTTGTCGGATAGCTATCGAACGGTGCAGGATCGTTATCAAACAACTCGGGAACGATTGTCGGATGGTTATCGAACAGCTGTAAATCAGGTCAGGAATAGTTACGAACGATTATCTAATCGATCGGTACCGGAAGACAAAGAACCACTGCTAAAAGACGGTAGAAAGCAGTAATAAACAACAATACAAAAGTGTAACAAACGTGAAAGAACGGCAACGGAACGGGAACAAAACAGGAACGGAACAGGAAAAAAACGGGTACAGAACGGGTACGAAACGGGAAAGAACGGGAACGGAACAGGAAATAACGGGTACAGAACGGGTATAAAATGGAAACGGAACGGGAAAAAACAGGAACGGAACAGGAAATAACGGGTACAGAACGGGTAAAGAACGGAAACGGAACGGGAAAAACGGGAACGGAACAGGAAATAACGGGTACAGAACGGGTACGAAACGGGAAAGAACGGGAACGGAACAGGAAATAACGGGTACAGAACGGGTATAAAACGGAAACGGAACGGGAAAAAACAGGAACGGAACAGGAAATAACGGGTACAGAACGGGTATAAAACGGAAACGGAACGGGAAAAAACAGGAACGGAACAGGAAATAACGGGTACAAAACGGATAAAGAACGGAAACGGAACGGGAAAAACGGGAACGGAACAGGAAATAACGGGTACAGTACGGGAACGGAACAGGAAATAACGGGTACAGAACGGGAACGGTACAGGAAATAACGGGTACAAAACGGGAAAAAACGGGCGCGTTATTACTTAATCAATAATAAAGTATAAAACATGAGATCGTCGAAATCAAATATTAGTTCCGAAAGGCAACGACTCGTCGAGGAACTGCATGCTCCAGCGAGAAGAAATTTTCCACGAAGACGCGTCATAGTTCGGGGCTATAACGATCTATGGCAGGCCGATATCGTTGAGATGATTCCATATTCACGTTTCAACAGGAGCTACCACTACATACTTACAGTCATTGATGTGTTGAGCAAGCACGCGTGGGCCGTTCCGCTCAAGAGCAAGGGTGGAAGCGAGACGACCAATGCTATCTCTGAGATAATTCGAAAGAGCGGAAGATGTCCAAAAAACTTACAAACCGATAAAGGGAAGGAATTTTATAACGCCAATGTGCAGAAAGTATTAAAAAAATATAATATTAATCATTATTCCACGTACTCGGTAATGAAGGCATCGGTCGTTGAACGGTTTAACCGTACGCTGAAAAACGACATGTGGAAGATGTTTACGCTCAACGGCAATTACAAGTGGATTGACCTGTTACCGGTTCTCGTGTCGAATTACAATACTCGGAAACACCGAACGATCGGTATGCGACCCATCGACGTAACCCCCGCTGTGGCCGAAAGACTCTTGGATACGGTGTATAGCTCGATAAAAATTGCAGGCCCAGCAAAATTTAAAGTCGGTGACTCTGTACGCGTGAGCAAATTCAAGACGGTCTTTGAGAAGGGTTACACGCCGAATTGGACAACCGAAGTGTTTAAAATTATTAAAGTACAGCGTACCAATCCCATAACTTATTTACTAGAGGATTATCGCGGAACATCTATAGCTGGAGCGTTCTACGAGCACGAGTTGCATCGCGCGACTCACCCGGACGTATTTCTCGTAGAGAAAGTATTGTGCAAAAAGGGAAATGAGGTTTACGTCAAGTGGCTGGGATTTGATGGATCGCACAATTCATGGATATACAAAGACAATGTTATTTAATCCATTTAAAATTATTTTATTATTATAATCATATAAAAGTACAATATAAACATATAAAATACATATTTTTAAAAATAATTATACAAGACTTCTTTATTATCCCTCCTCAATACATTCTTCTTATTACTAATACATACACGTTCTTGATATAAAAAATATTAGAAGATGTCTATAATGTATAAAATATAATTATTCTTAATACATTGTTCTTAGTATTAATCCACACATTTTTTTTTTATAAATAAGAAATAAAACACAAAATGTATACTATAAAATTACAAAAGTATAAAAAATACATAAAATGTAACATAAGTGTATAATGTAAAATAGATGAAACATAAAATGTGAAATTATAAAATAAGTGTAAAATGTAAAATACATGAAATGCAAACTATAAAATATATAAAACGCTAAATGTAATATTAAAATATAAAGGTAAAATATAAAATACATAGAATATAAACTAAAAATTACATCAAACGCAAAATAGAAAATATATAAAATAGTACAATATTATAAAGGTATCCGATAATGTCCCCACGGTAACGTTTCGACCGAATCGGGTACGAGGTATCTCTTATCGTCGTACGGACTTAGAGCAATTTTCGTTTCGGACACCGTATATACTTCATGCATCTTGGACCGTATACACGACTGGCAACGCGTCATCTCGATCTCGTCTCGCAGACAGCGGGTGTAATCTTCGAATGTTATGGTTCGCGTTACTACGTTGTTCCTGACACCCTTCGCTTTTTTAGTATCCTTTTTTCCGTCTATCTTCAACGCATACATCTTTGCCCTAAGTCCAACAAACTCGGTCATTATCAAGCCATTGTTTTCATCTTTCATTAGACCCGGTACTTTTTTATTTACGAGAGGCATACCGTACGCGTTGTCGACCGGATAATCGCTTGTGTCGAATCTAGTAATATCGCGTTTTATCGTCTCGTAAATATTCTCACATTCAACGTGGTATATCAGACTGTCGGTGTCGGTATACATAACTTTACATTTATCTCGATATAAAGGTTGCATGTACTCGTGGTGAAATTCGTATAGACACGTCTTGGAAATATCTAGGATACACATGCCTACGTAGATCGGCTTATAGAACTTCACCTCGAGTTTTCTGAGTTCAACAGAGATTAAATTTTCCGCAAAAATACATCTACTATGAAAATTTGGTTTCGCGATTATTGCCTCCGCACCGTACCGACCCTTCCATTGCGTCAATAACTTAACGTCAACATGATTGCGCACATTTTCTATGGTTTTTCCAAAAACCGCGTTATTCATTAATTTATATAAATTCTTTTCAAAATCATTTTTAGGGAGAGTCCGGAATTGTGTATTTAACTCTATGTATTTACAAAGCCATGGAAATTGCGCGAATTTCAACACGCGGTGTATCTTTGTAACCCGAAGACCGTGACGCGTGCACAGCTGTAAGTTTCGGTAGTGGATGACGTAACGCTTTTTGTCGTAGAGCGTGGCAAGAAGTTTATATTCTCGCTTGCCTGGTGGTTTATCGCGCGTCGGACAGAAAGGTAGGTCAATGTGTTGGTCGTGAAGGTCTCGAAGATACTCGAGATCAACCTCGAGAATGTATCCCGTGGATGAATCCGGAGCGATTGCGTTTACGTCGAAATTCTAGACGTCTTTAACCCATTGAAATTTTCCATAAGGCAGTGGCTGACACATCGCCCAGCCGTACAAATTATTAACGTCAAAGTACATTAAGTACGACGATGGTTTCGATGGATCGTACGTCTGCATATACTTGTTGTTAGCCTGCGCGTATCTACCGGAACATTGACTTAAGCCGCCACGTATACCGCGTTCAATAAACATTACCATGTCAATGTTGGTAAGCAGTTCAAAAGTAATGTTGGTATATTTTAACATAGCGTCCCACGTATATCCGGGAAGAGTGTAATAATGCGCGGGATCAAGACCGTAACTTTCAATACATTTATCGCGGAAATTTTCAAAAACGTCGGCTAACAACAACACATCCGTTTTTAAATACAGATCGCTATATTCACCTAGCGTTCGAACTGAGAACCGATGCCATACGTTGACAGCGTGTGCGTAATCGCTCTCGGATACTGTGTCAGAGGTCAGAGAACTATAAAAGGATTCGAGCTGTGGTAAACATGTGTCTTCCAACTTTTCAACGCGGTCAACGTACTCGTACGGAAATACACCCTTTCGTGTTAATAAATCAAATTCTTCGTCGGATAAGTGTGAAAATTCGGAACGTACAATTTTTAGTTTTTCTTTACCCAAAAATAATGCTAATTTTTCGAGACTGGAATTGAGAAATTTATACGAATCTATGAACCGTAACTTTATGTGATTGTGTGGGTCTAATTTATCGGCCGTACTTATGACATGTTTTATGAAAGAAATATACTTTTTTTTCGTGATGGGGAGCACGTCGATTTTTCCTTTAAATATTGTCGCTATTTCCTTAATAATAAAATGTGAATCGTATCCGGATAAATTATGGAAAACTACTGGTATGTATGATACATTTCGATAAAATAAGTTGCAAGAAGAATGCGCGGGACCGCGATAACGACCAGTTAGATGACAATGATCGCGTACCCGTTTATCATCCAACGCGAATGGTTTTTCGCAGATATGGCAAAGCGTCGCGCTTCGGTATGCCTCCATTTGCTCTTTTGTTAAATTTACCATGAGGACTTTGGTCAATATACATGTTTTAACGTTATGCGCTAATTCTTCGAGTTGCCTAGCGAACCACGTGACGCAATCTTTATTGCGACGAAACCGATACCCCGATAACGCGTCGTCGTACGAGCATCGCACGTAGTATCCTATACTAAATACCTCGTGTTGTTGATAGGCGTATGTCGTCGACTCCGTAACAGGTTGCGTTTTCCGCAGTACACATTCGAGGTCTGCGTAGACGACAAAGGGCACTCGCTCCTTGTAGTTTACGTTGCGGAAGTTCAGCCACTTGTCTTTTTCATTCGGTAATGTAATGGCACAGTCGTTCATTTTCTGACAGTCTTCAACGTGCGATTGTAACTTCTCACATGATGAAAAATAGTGCAAGCACCTGTAATAAAAAATTTAATTACTTTTTTGTGTAAGAAAACACGAGAATATTTATTTTTTATATAATATACATACCGATCGCAAATGTATTTTTTTCCATTATATTTGCTCAGTTGTGAGCTCACGAGGCGGAACAGATTTTTAATCCATGTGAAGTGGCCCACGTTATCATCTCCTTGCAGGTATAGAAGATTGACATGCTTCTTTTTTTTGTCGCTGGAGAGCCGCAGCGGAAAAATCTTTAGCATTGCCTCTTCTTTTTTGACCCCGTAGACGTTGACCGACACATTATTAAGTCTCTCAAATTTCCCAATGTCCTTTAGTGCAACGGGAAACTTGATGTCGTTTAACTTTAGGACCGTCGTATAATGAGGGTACGATGACTCCAGTCCAATGTTTTTTTCCACAGGGTGCAGAGCGGCGACCACTGACCACGCAAAACACGCATTGTCTTTCGATTTTACGTTCACTACCGCTTTTTTCAAAACTATTTCTCGTGGCAATGTCACGTAACATCTCGCGTGTAAAGGATTGTACTTGTTTACGTTTATAGTTAAATTTAATATACGCGACAAAGCCCACCCACTATCGCGTTCTTGAAACTCTTCGAGCGACGTTAGCGTGGGCTCGATGACACACCGCTCGTACCACTCGTCCAAGTTCGACGTTTAAAATAGTTCACAATTTTTAGTAGTGATACTTTTGTTGGCGCGTTTTTCACCCGTTACGAACTCACCATTAAATGCGGTATTAACTTTCACACTGTCATGTCTTTCCAGAGCATCCCGCAAAAGTACAGTTTTTCTAGAATCTTCGAGAAATTGTCGCGGTTCGATGTGACGCACGTTAATTACCGCACCGGTTAGAATGCGGTTTTCAAACGCGGTATCTATTTCTCGCCATACGAGTCTTTCCACGTTATCACTCGCGTAATTACCGCCGACGTGCACGAACCGTCTCTGTAGTCGCGTTTTTTCACCCTCGAGTCGCACGATTCTAGCCACCAACGATTGTTTATGTCCGACGGCGAGCCGAGGACGCTTGAGGTGGCTATGTTCCTCGAGCCGTTGTATAAACTCGTCACACCGCTGTAACCACGCGAAACACTCGACCAAGGTAGCGACTCTACCAGCTTGCTCGAAGAGCTCGCGTTCCACTTGCTCAAAATGTTTCATGTCTTTTGGCACTTTTTAGCAATCACAGTTTTTTACAAAGCACTTGCACGCCACGTAGTACGTTAATTTATGATACCGCTCTGCTCTCTGGAATGCGATAATGTCATCACTAAATGTGGGATTAGGATTCTCGTCAAAAACCAATATTTCGGCGTACAATCCGTTAACACCTATAGGAATGGTTACGAGGAAGCTCATCATATCCTCGTATTCACGAATAAATTCATTTATCCATCCATTAGTCGTTAGACGAATGTAATAATCCCATTCACATCGGAAAATATTTGGTCTGGTAAAATAATTTGTCTTGACCTCGCGAAGAAATTTTTTCTGCAAATGTCTAGGCCAATTCTCATAGTGCTGACACATCTCGATTTTAGCTTGTCTCATGAAACGTCTATCGGTTCTTCGTACACCCAGTTCTCTGTCTCGAAGAAAGCGAGTGATAGATCCGCGTTTTAATGGTAAATCTTTTTCTTCTTTATCGAGATCTAGGATGTACTTAATTTCATGTTCTTTGCAAGCAGCTTGATAATCAGCTTCTTCATAATCCATGTTGTATAATTTTATACTGAAAGTCTTTAATGTGTGCACACTGGACACATATTGCATGGCATTAGCACGAACATAGGCTGTCTGCAATTTGAACAGTATTTGCCGTCCAGCCTATCGAACGTGTCAGTTATATGTTTGCGAAAAGCGTGCATTATGTTAAAATCAGTGCCCGCTATTTGCATTATACATTCAGCACACGCTGAATAAGTGCCGCCTGTTGTATAATAAAAATATATAGCACAATGTCTTGTTTGTCCAGTTATCGTACTCACTTCCACACGCGTCAAATGTTTTTCGATAGTATCGTTAAACTCTTCACTACCATCACTTGTATAATCGCTGTCCTCAGATACACTCTCTTCGTCTTCTTCGTCCATCACATTCTCAAAGTTAAAATCATCTATAACGTCCATTATGCCAGCATCATCCATTTGAAGTAGATTATTCACAAAATTTTCATCGTTTACAAAGTTTTCCGGATCATTCACATTATCACCATTGTTATTTTCAATATTATTCACAATGTTTACCACATTATTCACATCGTCCGCGATATCTATAAGCATTGCATCGTGCGCGACATCGATTACTTCTGCGTTATTCAAACGATTATCCATTATTTTTCGAGTCACTTTAGCGAGCGAGCATTATTCTTCGCTGCAAAGGTCTCACACTAACTGTGACATCATGCACTTTCGAACCAATTATATCTTTCATTTGTAGTCCTTTATCTCTTTGTCTCATACGGATCATTGGTCCGCGTTTGTTTATAGTTTTGACATTTTAGCTGCCAACGGCTTGGCGCTCCCTGTCGATTCTCTATCTAGGAATTTAAGGGGTACTTATCGCGATAAACAGAAGCATCGATATTTTGTTTATAGCCATTTACTCCTTTTAAGAGCTGCCTGGTGACAGATGTCGAATTATTGTTTTAGCTGCCGTCGATTCGGCGCTCACTGTAATAAGCAATCGCTTAATTGTTTATAGCAAGCTATGCGGTATAGGATAACCATAAATTATAAAAAATGTTACCCTAAATTATAAACGCTTATATCTGATTATCTTAGCGGATTGCAACTCCGCCGGACAACACCTGGAACATTTGTTTAGAAAAATTTAAGCTGCCGAAGGTCCGGCGCTCACTATGATAAACATTCGCCTAATTGTTTATAGCAGGCTATGCGATATAGGATAACCCATAAATCATAAATGTCCCCCTAAACCGGATAAGCGGTACCCCGTAAGACATCCCTCCCCACCCCGTTTGACTTCATATGCCATCGCACCCGCGTGACGTCATACCCCCTCCCCCGCAAAGTACCCCCTGCGCCCCGCAACCCCCGCGGAGCCCCGCAGCCAGAACTCTCTTTTACTTCCTACTTCTGTATACACTATATAATGTATGTATACATATATGTCACAAAAAATATGTAATTTTTTGTGACATATATGAAGCATCTTCATTATCCTTCCATTATGTACATTTCTAACGGTGCACATAAATTATCAATTAATTAAAAAAAAAACATAAATTATGAATTTATTAATAAAAAATATGTAAAACGTAAAATATAATATATACAATATGTGTAACACGTAAAATACATAAAATATAAACTATAGAATATCCGAAACGCAAGATGTAACATTAAAGATTAAAATATAAATGTAAAGTATAAAATACATGAAACGCAAATATGAAACGCCTGTACAATACAATACAATACAAAAATATAAATGTAAAATATAAGATACATGAAACGCAAATATAATATGCCTATTTAATAAAAAATATATTACAAGGGTATTCGATAATGTCCCCACGTTTCTATCGAATCAAGTACGAGGTACTGCTTGTCGTCGTATGGACCCAGAACGATTTTCGTTTCAGATACCTCGTGCAGCTTGGATCGTATGCACGTCTGATGACGCGTCATCTTTATCTCATCACGCAGATACCGTGTGTAGTCGTCATATATAATCGTTCTTGTAACAACGTTACACTTTATACCTTTTACCTTTTTAGTATTATTCTTTCCACCTTTAACGCATTTTCGCTCTGAGTCCAACAAACTCTGTCATTATTGCACCGTTGTTCTCGTCCTTCATTAACACTAAAACTTTATTATTCGCAAGAGGCCTACCGTACGCGTTACCAGTCAGATAATCGCTCGTGTCGAACCTTGTGATATCGCGTTTTATATTTTCATCACACTCAATGTGGTACACGAGACTATCAGTGTCTGTGTACATGACTTTAGATTTGTCATGTACAGCGGTAGCACGTACTCGTGGTGAAATTCATACAAACAAATTTTCGATATGTTTAGTATACACACACCTACATAAATCGGCTTGTTGAAATTCACCTTGAGTTTTCGAAGTTCGACGGCAATTAAATTTTCTACAAAAATAGTACGACTGTGAAAATTTGTTTTAGCGATCATTACCTCCGCACCATACCGTCCTCTCCATTTTGTCAAAAGTTTTACATCGATATGATTGCGCACATTTTCCATAGTTTTCCCGAATACGACGTTATTCATCAATTTGTACAAATTTTTCTCGAAATCGTTTTTCGCAAGGGTTATGTGTTTAGCTCTATATAATCGTGGAGCCATGCGGATTGAACGAATTGTAACATGCGGTATATCTGTGTTACGCGGAAACCATGACGCGTGCATTGCTGCAAGTTGCGATAATAAATGACGTACCGCTTCTTATCGTGCAAGGTCGCTAGAAATTTACGTTCTCGCTTGCCAGACGGTTTATCACGCGTCGGACAGAACGATAAGTCAGTGTGCAGAGGTTGCGGATACTTCAGATCGACTTCGAGAATGTACCTTGTGGGTGAATCAACAGCGATCGCGTTCACGTCAAAATTTGAACCGTCTTCAACGTCTTCCCATCGCAATTCTTCATAGGGCAACGGCTGACACATTGCCCAGCTGTACAAATTATTCACATCGAAATACATAAGATACGACGATGGTTTCGATGTACGTCTGCATGTATACTTGCTGTTAGCCAGTGCGTATCTGCTGGAACATTGACTTAGACTTCCACGTATACCGCGCTCGATATATTTTACCATATCGATGTCGATGAGCAACTCGAAATTGACGCGTCTACATTTAACCATAGCGTTTAACCATAGCGTCAAACCGTGAAACCTGACCTGGCAATGTATAATGCGGGATCGAGACTATAACTTTCGACACATTTATTGCGAAAATTTTCAAAAACGTTGACTAAAAACAACACATCCGTTTTCAAATACAGATCGCTGTATTCCCCCAGCGTTCGAATGGAGAACCGATGCCAGATATTCTCAGCGTGCGCGTCACTCTCAGACACGGTATCGCCCGCCAATGAACTGATGAATGATTCACGCGATGGCAAACGCATTTTCTCTAACTTCTCGATGCAGTCAACGTACTCGTATAGAAATAGGCCTTTTCGAGTCAATAAATCAAATTTTTCGTTAGATAGGTTTGAAAATTTATTACGTACAATTTTTAGTTTTTCTTTACCTAAAAATGATCCCAATTTTTCGAGACTGGAATTGAGAAATTTATATGAATCTATGAATCGTAATTTTATGTGACTGTGTGGGTCTAATTTATTGGTAGTCCTATGACATGCTTCGTAAAAGAAATGTACGTTTCTTTTGTAATGAGAAGTACATCAATATTCCCTTTGAACGCTGTGGCAATTTCCTCGATAATGAAGTGTGAATCGTACCTGGATAAATGATACACTGAGAGAAAAATATTATTAAAAAATCCTATATTTTTTGTATTGTGATATTGACCTTGACATTATGAGCATGTATCCTAATATTATTGAAAAATATAAATACAAAAATAATAATAGATATAAATAAAAGCATGTTGGAAATAATGCATTGCGTAAAATTTTTCCTAAGTAGATAGGAATTATTGAAATAAAAAAAAATATATATTAAAAAGTGCTCTAATGTGATATATAAAAATAATAAATACACAAAAAAAAATTCTAATATTATTTTGAAAAAACATAAGCCACAAACTGTGGCAGTACTATTCTTCGAAACTTTACTATCTAGATTGGAATTTTGTATATATACAGGGTGTTTGGTAAAGATTTATGCAATTTTTATAAGCAGGTAGAGCGCATTAAGCTGAACATAAAATCCTCATCGTTTTTCCATTTTCGCAATAGTTAACGAGTTATAGACTTGTAAAATTTTCTGTATTAGCCCGGCCTACCGGCAAATGCAAGCACGCCGAGCGCCCGACCGCGGCGGTCGCCCCTCCCTAGTGCTTGAACCTTGAGATTGCTAGGCGCGCGGGGGGAGTTGTTACAACAAGCGGCAATGGCTACGCACAATGTGTACGTGTACTGAATAGAATTTATTGTTTCCCAAATGGGGTTACAAGGCGCTTTTTACACGGAGCGTTCCCGAACCGTTCACAAATACTTAAACCCTCTGCTCCCGAAACCGACCTGGCTATAAGCGACTCTTACATTCTGTTACCTCCTACCCCTCTCGTACGCCCTTACCCCCCTATCCCCCACCCCCTTCCTCCCCTTTTCCTCCACTCATCCCTTCTCTCTTCTCATTTCTTCTCTATTATTTTCTTCAACCTCTCTTCAAACCTCTCCTTCCTTTTTCCTTCTGGGACCTCTCCTCCTCCTCTTTTTCTCCTGACTTCCTCTGCTCTCCCTGCTTTACCTTCTCCATCTTCTTCAGGCTTTCTCTCCTTCTCTCCTTCCCTCCTGCTTCTCCTGCTTCTTTCTCACCACTCATCTCCCCTTCCATGTCTCTCTCCTTATCTCTTCCGTCTCTTCCTAGTAACATAAAGCAAAGACATAAATTATCTCCTCCAACTCCTCTCCCCTTTAATTCCCTTCCTCCTTTTCTTCTCCCTCGCCTATTTCCCACTTTTCTTTCCTTATATTCCATACCCATTCTATCCCGTCCACCCACATGCTTCTATTCCCTACGTACACCTTCTTTCCCTTATTTCTCTCCTCTTTTGCCCTTTCTAACATCCTCCACCTGATTTTCCTCTCCTCCATTGACAGATCCTCATCCAACCTTACATCCCAGCGACTCTTTATCTCCGCCCTCCTCTCTAGCAACCAGTCTCTATCCTCCTCTCTCACCACCTCCGTTATCACCACTATCGTCCCCCTTTCCCCCACTCTTTCTGACACCATCCCTAACTCCACCTCCCTTCCCGTTTCCCTCTTCATAATCTCCTCTATTATCGCCTTTCTTTCTATCGCCCCCTCCCCCTCCACTCCCCTCCATATTATGTTTCTTCTTCTCACCTCCCTTATTCTTCTCTCCCTTTCCGCCCCCCTCACCCTTTCCCACCCCTCTCTCTCTGCTCTCTCCCTCATCCTCCTTTCCATTTCCCTTTCCACCCTTTTCCATGCCTCTATCCCCCTCCCCCTTTCACCATCACCGTTCCCATTTCTCTCCCCCTCTTCCTTTTCCGCTCTCTCTGCACTCTTCCTCTCCTCCCTGCCAGCTCCTCCTGCCTGTCCCTCCTTCACTTTCCTCCCCTCTTGGCTGCTTCCTTCCTCCTCGCCTCTCTCCTCGCCCCCTCGCCTCTCCTTCTCTTCTTCTCTTCTCGACTCCTGCCACCAGCTCTCCTCGTCTCTGTCCTTCCGCCCCCTCCCCTCCTCTTCCCTCTCTTCTCTTCTCCTCTCGTTCTCGCCTTCCCCCATCCTCTCCTCCCTCTTCTCTCCATCCAACTGTTCCTTTTTCCCTCTCCTTCCCTCTCTCCTGTCGTCCTGTCCGATCCTCTTCTTCTCCCTTTCTCCTTCTTCGTCGCTGTCCCTTTGCGCTTCCTCTTTTCCACTGCCTCTTCCTCTCGCTTCCCGCATACTCCTCATCTTTTCCCTCTCACCTGCTACCTCTTCTTCCCTTCTCAGACCTTCTCCTTCCAGCGCCTCTAACCTCTCTTCCAAGCCTCTTAGTCTCTCTCCGACTTCCCTCAGTCGCCTTGTCATTTCCCACCTCAATTTCCTCAACTCTCTTCCTAACTTTTCCATCCTCTCTTCCTCCCTCGCTTCTCTCTTCTCCCCACAATTTCTCTCCTCTGAATCCGGCACTTTCTCTCCCTACGCACTTTCACTTTATCTTACTGCAATGTTCTTTCTCCTCCTGTGTCGAAATCACACTGTCGACATGTGCCATCGATGGACCACGTGTGCGGAAATCCGCGTTCCCAAACACGCTACCATCCTGCCCTAGCACTCTTGCCAACTTAACTCTGTCCCCATATTGCCATTCCCTTCCTTCCACCAGATGACGTTCCTCTTCTCTCTTCGCGCTCACGCCACCGCATCTCCGCGCGCACCGCCATCTGCCCTCCGTCCTTCCCCTTCTCCTCTCCATCGAAACTCTCCTCCACGTCGCATCTCTCCAGCGCCCTCTCTCTGACCTCTTCTTCTCGTTCCTGCCTCCATCTTCCCCGCTTTCTTCTCTCGCTACTCCGATGCTTTCCCGGACTTCTCCATCCTAATATCTTCTCACCTCCATCTTCCTTTCACTTCCCTCCAATTACCCGTTTATTTCCCGAACTTCTCTTCCCGATTTTCCACTTCTTTCTCTCCTCTCTCTTACATTACACCCTCACAACACTATTCACTCCGGAGCTCTCTGTGCCACCTCTACTTTTAACCACGCCATCTTCGCATCCGTGTACGTGTACATACATGTGTACAAAAAAATATCAGTTCTAATGCTTAAAGAAGCAATTACTAAATTTATTTTTTTTAAGAAATAATGATTATTTATAATAAAAAATTTTTTTTGGTGATAGTCTTAAATGTCGTAAACTGTCATAAATTTTAAAAGAAGCTATTATCATGTGCTCAAAAACAAATTTATCCTTCTTTAAACAACATTAGAAAATTTTATCGATTAAAATGGAAATAACAACCAAATAAAATGTTTGTTTCAACTTTATATTCTTAATTAAAAATTAAATAACGAGGATATTTATATTTTTAATAAAATTAATCCTTGTGATAGACTTATAATACACGGAAAAAACTTTGTGGTAAAAATTACTATGGTAAGTAGTAAACGCGTGCTAAGGAGGAATTATGAAAATTTTTATTATGTTCTTCATCAAATTACGATAATATTTACACTACTTATATGATATAATTCTCTGAAATTTCTTCTTACAGTTCGTGGTTACTATCATAAATAATAAATCATACATAATTTTACTATAAAATTTTCTCCGTGTAGATTTACAAATATATGAATTTATTAAATGTTTGAAAACTTATAAACAATATTTATTTAATTTAAGAAAATTTTAGTATGTAATGTGTGTGTGTGTGTGTGTGTGTGATACATACACGAAAATGTTAAACATTATTTGTTTTGTGTAAAGTGAGATGTTTATTATCAATAGAATATTCTTTTCAACCATTAAAAATAAAATAATTATTAAAAAAGAATAGAATTAAAAATGAATAATTGATTTTCTACGTACATACACCACACACACACACACACACACACACACACACACACACACACACACACACACACACACACACACACACACACACACACACACACACACACACGCACACGCACACGCACACATTACATACTAAATTTTCTTGAATTAAATAAATATTGTTTATAAGTTTTCAAACATTTAATAAATTCATATATTCGTAAATCTATACGGAGAAAATTTTAAAGTAAAATTATGTATGATTTATTATTTATGATAGTAACCACGAACTGTAAGAAGAAATTTCAGAGAATTATATCATATAAGTAATGTAAATATTATCGTAATTTGATGAAAAACGTAATAAAAATTTTCATAATTTCTCCTTGTCACGCGTTTATTACTTACCAGAGTAATTTTTACCATAAAGTTTTTTCCGTGTATTATAAGTCTATCACAAGGATTAATTTTATTAAAAATATAAATATCCTCGTTATTTAATTTTTAATTAAGAATATAAAGTTAAAACAAACATTTTATTTGGTTGTTATTTCCATTTTAATCGATAAAATTTTCTAATGTTGTTTAAAGAAGGATAAATTTGTTTTTGAGCACATGATAATAGCTTCTTTTAAAATTTATGACAGTTTACGACATTTAAGACTATCACAAAAAAAAATTTTTATTAAAAATAATCATTATTTATTAAAAAAAAATAAATTTAGTAATTGCTTCTTTAAGCATTAGAACTGATATTTTTTTGTACACATGAACACGTATACATTGTGTGTAGCCATTGCCGCTTGTTGTAACAACTCCTCCCGCGCGCCTAGCAATCTCAAGGTTCAAGCGCTAGGGAGGGGCGGCCGCCGCGGTCGGGCGCTCGGCGTGCTTGCATTTGCCGGTAGGCCGGGCTAATACAGAAAATTTTACAAGTCTATAACTCGTTAACTATTGTGAAAATGGAAAAACGATGAGGATTTTATGTTCAGCTTAATGCGCTCTACCTGCTTATAAAAATTGCATAAATCTTTACCAAACACTGTATAGTCAATAAAACATCGGGCCGCGCGAGCACCGTGTTTTGTCATAGGCGCACGACGGAGAAGAGAGGGGGACACGGCAGGTAGCCTGGCAGGTCGCAGCAGGGTTGCCACTTTTCTTTTAATAAAAACCGGGACTTTTCAATTGGCGGCGAGGGGGGGGGGGGTTAAATATTTACAAGTTTATTTACATGATACATTTTTTCTTTTTTATTAGTCTATTTTCATGTCATTACACAATCATAGAAATGATTTAAACATTAAAATAAAATTAAATGAAACAAAATTAACAACATTAATTCTATCAGTTAAACAATATAAGTTAATAATATCAATTATATCCAATATCAGAAGCATCTATTTATTCCAGACGATAAAACAAGGCTTTGAAGTCTCTGAAGCTCTCTTTAGATATTGCACTTTGCTTACGAATTTTATCAATTTCTGTAACTCGGGACTTTTAGCGTCCCGGCCGTTATTGTGCCGGGACGCGGGACAAAGATTGAAAAATCGGGACAATTCCGGCAAAATCGGGACGGGTGGCAACTCTGGGTCGCAGCGTGTTTCATGACTTGCGTCATAAGATCCACCGGCATCGTGACTGTATAGTATTATTAGTTACTATTTTCTATTCTGCATTTTCAAAGTGCAAGTTACAGTTTATGCAAATAAACACGAAGAAATAAAAAAGTGATTAAACGAACATCACGATGCAAGCTAAAGACACGGTAAGTCATTTTTTATGGTAAATTAAATAAACATCATAAGAAAACTTAGTAAATGCTTAGTAGTATACTTATTTTAAAAAAAGGTATATATGGCGTGGAATATTTTGTACATGTTATTCGTACTTTATAGTTTGCAGAAAACTCTCTTTTTCAATATTTGTGTCAATAAATATAATCTTCGATCAACTTCAACAAAAATGTAAAGTATCAAGTATCAAATTAATAAAAATGTCAACAAAAATTAGTTCATTTTTCTGACAATGTTTTCTGCCAATATTCTTCAATGCAAATAAGTTTTAGTGTATTCAATATATTTAATATTTTTTACACGACTTGGAACCAATAGGTCCCCAACTGATAAAGCCAACACTCGTCTTGTTTAATCAAGATTGTAATAATTTAGTAAATAAAGATTTTACTAATAAAACCTACTCATATCTATCACCATCGACAACAAGTCAGTCTACAACTGATCACTCATTGACTGATCACTCTTCTATTGAGGAAAGTTTAATAAATTCACTCTCAATCCAATCTTCAAAACTAGAAGAAATTGTGCCATAACAAAAAATTAATACTGTAAGAAACTTTAAAATTAACATATTCGAAATTTTTTACTTAATATGACACATTGAATAATATAATTTCAAAATTTAGTTTTAATATATTATAACAAAAACATAATTGTTAACAAAAACACAATATATAACAAAAGTAATTATACAATTGTTACGAAGATTACAATATTTATATGTATATTTATATTAAATGTAAAAACTATTTAAGCTAAAAAAATAACTGTTTTGTTCTTGCATTTATTTTATAAATTATATTTATACATTATTATAAAATTTCACATTGTTTAAACTCATCGTTTACGTGCAGCGATTGTTTTATAACTTTCTTTACTTTCAATTCTTTTAAAAATCATAGATATATAAAACACTCTATTGCAAATTATAGTTCTGATATTAATGAGGAAAAATATCCAACTGATAAATTACTGCATTAAATTCTGTAGACAGTACCAACTCACAATTTGATATAATAGATTGTGATAGTGACAGCAATGATGGTTCGGATATTTTTAATGATAAACAATTAGATGATATACAAATGTATATATGGAAAAACCAGCTGAAGCCAAAGTTATTGGCTGTAGGACGGTATTACGGAACAAATATAATCCGGATAGATCGATTAAGCGTCGGAAGGTCAGAGTTGTGGCTAAAGGTTTCGTGCAAAGACCAGGCATAGACTTTCACGACACCTTTGCTCCCGTAGCTAAAATAAATTCGCTGAGACTGTTAATGGCGCTCTCCATGGAATTAAACATGAACATCGAACTAGTTGACGTTACAACCGCTTATCTGAACGGCGATATTGACACTGTGATCTACATGGCTAAGCCCGATCTCTTGGAAGAAATGTTAAAGCGAATGGTTTCGAAGGAAAAGGACGTCAAGATAATTAACCAAGCAAAAATAATGCTTTCTGATCTAAAAGAAAAGAACAGGGTTTGCAGATTAAACAAAGCGCTTTATGGATTAAGACAAGCTGGCAAGCAATGGCATGATAAAATCCACAAAACACTCTATAATATTAGATTGACTCCGACGAATGCCGACCCCTGTGTTTATTTCAGCAAATCGACAGAGCAGCTAACCTTGGTTCTTCTGTATGTAGATGATATACTCATCGCATCATCCGGTCAGAAAGAGATACGCAGAATCAAATTAAAACTTGCTGAAAATTTTAACATTAAGGATATCGGACCGGCAAAATATTGCTTCCCAGCAAACACAAAGTTACATGTAACGTGCCTGTTAGTTATAATTTCTCACTCAACAATGTAATTGTAATATAACACACGTGTTATATTACAATTACATTGTTGAGTGGGAAATTATAACTAACAGGCACGTTACATGTAACTTTGTGTTTGCTGGGTTGGGAATCGAAATTCATAAAGATAAGAAGACACTCACATTATCACAGTCCAGTTATGTCAAGGACATCTTGCAAAGATTCGGCATGGAGAACTGCAAGGCAGCAAACACACCGATGGCTACCAAGGCTACTCAATACATCAACGAAGAAACATCTCTAAGTTATGAAAAGGAATATCCATTCAGGGAACTTCTAGGTGCACTTATGTATTTGGCTGTGTGTACCTGTCCAGATATTGCATACGCTATAAACTACCAGAGCCAGTTCAACAATTGCTACGAGAAGGAACACTGGATTGCGGCCAAACGGATCTTACGCTACTTAAAGGGTACTGCGGATTATGGTCTAATTTATCGAAAAACCAGCAAACCCTTGACATCTTACGTGGACGCAGATTGGACAAACGATCGCACCGATTGAAAATCGTATACCGGATCGGTTTTTATTCTCGCTGACGCGGCTATCTCGTGGGAGTCCCGCAAACAGCGTTCTGTTGCATTGTCTTCGAGGCCGAGTATATGAGCTTGATGGATGCTGCAAAGGAAGGCATCCATCTTCTGGGATTCTTAAACGAGCTGGACCTAAAGAATTTCGCCAGCATACAAATGTTTAGCGATAATCAAGGCGCTGGAAAATTGGCTCACAACCCAGTGTTCCACGCGCAGTCGAAACATATCGACATTCATTTCCATTTTATACGAGAAGCCCTTACTCGTCATCCAATAAATCTGGAGTATCTTCTCACCGAGTTCATGATCGCAGACGTTTTGACCAAGGGTTTATCCTGCCCTAAGCTTGAGAAATTTAGAAGAGGACTCGGAGTTAACGTTCCAGATACCCACTGTTCGGATTGAGGGAACGTGTTGGAGTTTCCAATCCGATCATTGCTTGCATTCCGCTATTGAGCGGCGCCCTCTTTGCGTGCTCTATGGCGTTAGTTAGTTCCACATCCTATTTGTTATTATTCATGGTCTCTAACATTCCATTACTGTTCTTTTCAACTGTGCGGTATATCGAGTTCAAGCACAGCAACATTAAAGGTTTCTTAAGACTATTCAAGCGTCTAAATCTCTACCCCGATCAATCCACCTTATCCCAACATTATTTATATTGATTTTTTATACAATCAGTCGCAATATTTATTATTAGTTTCAAATGATTAATGTATTCACAATATTTTTTTTTTTTTAATTGGTAGATTATACCTCCGTAATTAGGTCTTTTGTGAACAGAATAGTGATAGTCCAGCGAACAAAGCGCCTGCTTGTCACTCCAGAGATTGTAGGTTCGAATCCCGGGTTTACCGACTTTCTTCAGAATTTGTACTAATTTATTTCTCTATGTTTCAGATAATTGAATTTTATATAAAAATATATGTATAATGTATAAAAAATATATATGTATGTGTATAATGTATAAAAAATAATATTAATAATTTACAACTTCCATAAGTGTTAGTTGAATAGGAAAAAAAAAGAAAAAAACAAAATTAATTTTCTTATTTGTCATATTATATTAGAAAAAATTCAAATTTAGAAAGAAAGAGGTCAATACAATTTATGATTTTTTGCTGTAATTTAAATTTTAAAAAATCCAAGTTTTGTAAGGAAAAAGTCCAATCTAAAATTTAGTAAATATTCAATTTTAGAGAATAAGTTTACAAAGATTACAAATACCGGATAGGAAAATTTCTCGTAAAAGTAAAGCATGATATTTAATCAATATTGAAAATACTACAATGGATTTTTTTCCTATACAAAATAGGAAATATACTAATATTAGTAAACTCAATACCAGGTTTCAAAAAAATTATAGGAAAAATTCTTATAAAAATAACAAATATACTAATATTATTTCTCTCAGTGTAGAAAATAACCGGTATGTACAACACATTTCGATAATATAAGTTACGGAGCGCGCAAGATACGGCGCTTGAGTTGGTTGCGGCGGTTGGTCGCGGCATATGCGGCGTTCAGATTAGTCGCGGCGGTGCGCGGCTGTGCGGTAGCAATGCATGCTTACAGTCCGATCAGCTGTTGCGGCGATCAGCTGTCATCTCCGATCATCCCACGAGGATGGTCTTCCGCGGCGTCGATTTCCCCTTAATTTGGTGTCTCCGAAGACGATGTCGGAAAGCGGTCGCTCAATTCGCGGACTGGAGTCGGGTTCGAGGTTATGTAGCACTCAATGCGTGCACTAGGAAACCCAGTTTACTTTGCTAGATCTGACTTCTTGGGATCGATGAAGGACTTTTATAGGACACCGTTCACTTGGACACCGTTCAGTTGGACACGATAAGAAACAAACACACGCGCGCGCGCGCGCGCGCGCACACACACACACACATACACGGGGGTGCAAGGAAAGGCCTTTGTCTTGCACCCACCCGCTAGTAGAGGTGTCCTACACATAGTTATTTTTTACTATGTCTAATTGAAAACGGTGTTTAAGTGAATGATGTCCAAGTGAACGGTGTCTAAGTAAACGGTGTCCAATAAACGGTGTCCAAATAAAGAGTGTCCAAGTGGACCGCTCCCGTCTTTCCCACACTTCTGCACCGTAACGCCGTCTAAAACCAAAGTAATATATTTACCGTTATGGGGAAGGGGAGGGAAGAGGAGGGGCGACATTTTTTATATAAATATTTTTAATAAAAATATGTCGGGTTTTCAAAGGCATTCCCAAAATGGTTTACTTATAATAAGCATGATAATAGTTTACTTCTGATAAGCGTTTCTTCCCGGGGCCTCGTGTGATGTCATCCCTTCCCGTCGCAACACCCCCCCCCCCCTCCGCCAACAAGTTTCCTCCGAACATCCTCACCCCCTGGGAGCTTTCGAGTTAAAACCGGCCTAGTATTCTTACTGATTTATTATCGTTATAATGCGGATTTATGTTTTGATTTTTAAACTGATTAACGCGTATATTAACGTGCTTGTCAATTAGTTTTTTTGGAAAACGGTTGTAATCATATTTTTGTCACGACTTTTCCTGACCGGGAAAGCCGCGAGCAAAAAGCAGCGAGACCGATAGGGTAACCGGTACCCCCGATGCCGTGTTTGTCGCGCTCGAATCTCGGCCACACGTTATCACAAAAATTGTTGGGCGCCAGACGCGCTCGACGACGCGTCAATCCGCGAAAATCGTTACGCCAAGGTGTCCTCGATCCTCGCGCGACAATCTCGACCAGCTCTGCCTAACGGTAGAGGGGCGGGGTGAATCGTAAGGGAGCAGGCGAATGCGGTGACACGAAGGGGCGGACGACACACCAGAAAATTAGGCTCTGAATTCAACAGATAACGAGCTTTATTAAAAATTAATAATCAGACGAAAACAATAATATCGCGGGACGCGGCATGCGGCGTTCCGACAAGGCGGCGCCCCGGCGCGAATCATACCAAACAGGGACGCTAACGATACGCGGGAAGCTCCCGCGGTAGGCGCGCGGCCGACAAGGACAGACGATGGAATCTTCCGCGCACATGAATTCCGGACGTTCGAACGTGCCGACACTCCCGGCAACTAGAGAACGCGACCACGTGTCTCGCGGGGGGTCACACAATAATCGCCGGCCGCTACCGCACTACACACCGTCGCGAAACCGGAAGCCCCGTCCACCCGCAACTCGCGACGCGATACTCGCTCGCGCGAGGGCTTTGCGGCGCGCCCGGTCGAGGGGAATCTCCGACGGAACCCACGCGTCTTCACGATCGTCCTCCCCGTGGCTCGGCGCTCCGGCGTCCCGCCCGCTTGCATCCGATATATTCCCAATTAATGACACGAACGTATGACCGCCCTGCGGTCCACGCGAGTCACGCACCAACACAAAAGCGGATGCAGAACGGGCCCGGGAACACCTCGCCGGCCGGCAACCGCTTACAGTAACTTCTCTGGACAGGCCACCTCACCGATAATGTCCTGGCGACGTCCTCCCTCGTCTCCAGGCTCGTCCCTTTGTTTTTGGTTGCAGCCTCGCACTAGCCACACCGATAATTTCGTTAAGGGACACGACACGCAACTTCCCGGTTGGGCCGCTCGCACGCAAAAGTACATACATTTTTTACAATTTTTATCTTAGTCTTGTGGGACTTCCGTTTCTGGTGCACAAGGTAGTGACCCGTTGAGTAAGGTGCTGTGTTTGTGAAGAGGAATAGAGAAGTTAAAGAGTGGCACTTGAACACGGTGCATTTGGACACATAAGAAATTTTATTAAAAATGTACCTCAGTTATATGCACACGTAAAATTTGACCCGGTATTTGCACACGAAAAAATGCCCACCGTTCACTTGGACACGTACAAGTTGCACATTCATTTGCACACTGCTCATTTTCCCACATTTGCTCAACGTTTGTTTGGACACGAAAACAAGCCCACCAATCATTTGGACACAAAAAGATGGGCACCATGTATTTGCGCACCGCTCACTTGCGCACCATTCACTTGAACATCGTTCACTTGCCCACCAATTATTTGCACACGAAGAAATGCACACCGATCATTTGCACACAGAAAGATGCCCACCGATCATTTGTACACGGAAAGATGCACACCGATCATTTGGGGTGACTTCCTTTTGGACACGTAACGATTGGACACCCCTCGATTGGACACGCACGATTGGACACGGCTTGATTGGACACCGCACGATTGGACACCGCATTATTGTACACCGCACGATTGGACACCGCATTATTGGACACCGCATTATTGGATTATTGGACACCGTGCAATTGGACACACACACACATTCACGTGTGTGTATGCAGATTTCTAATACAATTTACATGGGTTAGCGACTTGGACGGGGTGGGTGCGAGAGGGGGGAGGGGCCGAAGGCCCTCCTTGCACCCCCCCCCCGTGTGTGTGTGTGTGTGTGTATGCGCGTGCGAGCATTTTCTGCACCACATGGGTTTGAAACTTTCCACGCAAAACGAGTTGCTCCTAAAAATACGTATATAGACATTTAAAATTCAATTTTTTTTTCTGGCAAATCGAAGCTTTTTTTTGCCAGAATGTTTCTAAGGTTAGATAATCTGTCATATAATATATAAATGTTATTCACTAGAAGACTGCGGTGTTCAAAGGGCCTTCGGCCCCCCCTACCGCACCCACCCCGTCCAAGTCGCTAACCCATGTAAACTGTATTAGAAATCTGCATATACACACGTGAATGTGTGTGTGTGTCCAATTGTACGGTGTCCAATAATGCGGTGTCCAATCGTGCGGTGTCCAATAATGCGGTGTCCAATAATGCGGTGTCCAATCGTGCGGTGTCCAATCGTGCGGTGTCCAATAATACGGTGTCCAATCGTGCGGTGTCCAATCGTGCGGTGTCCAATCGTGCGTGTCCAATCGTGCGTGCCCAATCGAGCGGTGTCCAATCGTTACGTGTCCAAACGGGATACTCCCATCATTTGCACACAGAAAGATGTGCACCGATCATTTGCACACGGAAAGATGCACACCGTTCGTTTGCCTATCACATTGTATTGAAAATCTGCAAACACATGTGAACTACGAACATCTTGTTTTGCGTAGAAAGTAGCAAATCCATGTGATGCAGAGAATACTTCGCGCACGTACGCACACGCACACACACACGGTGAAGTCAAGGGAGATCTTGGGCCCCTCTCCCACACCCACCCCGTCCAAGTCGCTAACCCATGTACATTGCAAACAGAGTAAAGTTCACATGTGCAGATTTCCAATACAATATGGTGAGCAAACGATCGGTGTGCATCTTTGCGTGTGTAAATGACCAGTGCGCATCTTTCCGTGTGCAAATGATTGGTGCGCATCTTTCTGTGTGCAAATAATCGGTGTGCATTTCTTCGTGTGCAAATAATTGGTGGGCAAGTAAATAATGTTCAAGTGAATAGTGCGCAAGTGAGCGGTGCGCAAATACATGGTGCCCATCTTTTCGTGTCCAAATGAATCTTTCAGCACATCGTGTACACTTAACAACCGATAATGATAACAGTGACAACATTAGCCCGGATCTACAATAGGTGACCAATTATAATCGAATATGAGAAGAATAATCGAATATAATTGGTTAATTCCTTATGGCATAAGGCTTACTACATTATTGTAGATCCGGGCTTACAGCAGCACGTGACAGTGAAACTCAAAGTGTAATTGGCAGACTGTCCCCCCATTTTCACCTTTTTTATTACACCATGTATGGATTAATTCTGTTTGAATCATTGCAGCCAATGAGCGTGCTCCTATGGGTTTTCTCTAGTACAGTAATCTACTACAGTAATATCAAAATATTGCTAAAATCTTTCTGCAAGATAATATTTGAAATGATTGCAAATATTGCAGAAATATTGCATAAGCGGTCACGATTTCTGTAATATTATTGAAAAGTGTAATACATATTTCAAATAAATATTACAGCAATGTTTCAGACATATTACATGCCGAGTAAAATATCATAACAACATTAAAATAACAAAAATAAATTGTGATTGGTCAAAAATTGATTTTTAATAATTATTTTAGAATTATTTTATTATGATTTTTTTCTGCTATATATTCAAATTTAAGTATGTAATATATTTTAAAAAATTTTAAATTTAACATTTAATATTACATTTTGAACAATTCTTTTAGAAATGTTATATATGACAACATTTTATATAACATTTTGAACAATTCTTTCAGAATTGTTGTACATGTAATGTAAAAAAATGGAAACCTTTTTGAAAATTTTACGCAAAAATATTGTATTATATTACTTATGCAGCAAGGACTTGGGAAAGTATTCGATATACAAAAGGATCCAGAAAATCCGGAAGCTGAACCGTAAATATTAAATATTGCTAACTTTTAATATCTTATAATTCACTTATATCATGATTATATCATTGTTATTTTAATATCTCATATAGCAATACTTTTCAAAGATGTTTCAGAAATGTTTCAATTAAAAAGTGGAAGTTTTATAAAAATTGAAAAATTGCTTGTAAGTTTTCAAAATTATGCAAAAACCAGGGTTGGGTAAGTTAATATATTTTTTAAATCAAATTAAATTAAATTTTATGGATTATAAAATTAATTTAGTTAGGTTAAGTTAAAAGTTATATAAATAAAAAACTAGCTCAGTTAAAGTTACGTTAAGATTAATTTAACTTAAGTTAAAGTAAAAGTTAATTTTGAAAAGTTTTATTTATATTAAATTAAAAAGCCATATAATTTATTTAAGTCAGATTACCAACATAATTATAGTACAAACATAAGTATCAATCAGCAAATATATTAAATATTTAATTTGTAAATTAAGTTGTAATATTAATTATATGAAATAATAAAAAATATTATTTTCATGCAGGAATAAATTTTTATTTTATTTTTTTCGCCCAGATAAAATTTTTAATTTAGGAAAAAAGTTAATAAGTTAAACTTATACGTTTCAAAAATAACTATTAGTTGAAGTTAAAAATTACATCATTTAAAATTAACTAAATTAAGAGTTATTAACTTTTTAATTTTATTATTAACTTTCAACTTATTAACTTGTTACTATTCAACTCTGCCAAAAACTTAACGCAACATTCACTACGTTTTTAAGTTCAATGTGATTGCTGCATATATGGCGCCCTTTAGCGCTTCTGTGTTCGCAAACTCTGCTTTCTCTGTATTTGCCACACTTAAAATAGTGCGCCCTGTAATTATTTTTGTGCATTCTGAGAGCGGTCATCCTGTCATTTTAGGTGTTTCCGTCTATCAGCGTCTTTATGTGCACAAAACATGCACACTGAACTATTTAGTCAATGTCCACGAATCCCGTAGGTAATGTGCACGACTTTTTGGGTCCCTTCCGCGCTATGTCCACAATTTTTTGGTTGCGTTCCGTGCTATGTGCACGAAACGACAGCTATATGAGAGTGAAAAGCTAATGAGAGCGAGCGAGATGACAACAAGAGAGCCTGGAGAGCAAGCGAGACAGTAATAGAAGTGAGCGAGATGAGAATGACAATCAAAGAGGAGGGAAAAAGGCTTAAGCTGGCTCGAGCTTGGACCGCGCGAGCCTCGAGTCTTCTTTCCATGATCTTGTTCTCATCTCGCTTGCTCTTATTACTTTTTCGCTCGTTCTCATATAAAAATTGTCGTGTTATCATTCCTTCGCTCTATAGTAGAGCGAAAGAATGATAGAGTCTATACCTTTCCGTTCACTCATATAACTGTATTTAAAAACCGACGATTAGAAACTTATATAATTTTTTAAATTATATATTGCTCTTTATCATATATAAATTATCTATTATACACGTATAATTGTATATTTATTTAATTGTGTGTTAAAAAAGATAACTTGTCTGAAAAGGGTCTCGCGTATCTTAATTTCTACATTAAACGCAACACACTATAATCGCATATAATATCGCATATAATCGCATATAATCGATAGCATCTTTTAATTACGTTGTAATATAATACATATATATCTCCTTTCTTTAAATAAAAATAGCATTATAAATTGAAAAATTAAAAAGTGACTATTTAATAATTCTAATGTTAACTCAAAAATAGTGCAGACATATCTTACTTAATATAATATTACACATACACTGCGACGATATTTCTTTGACTAGTCCGCAACTTCGTCGCGATTTCACTTACTTTACCTTATTTCTCTCAATTGCTGGGCGTCAGGCGCGAAGAATCGCGCCGCCCAAAATTCACAAAATAATTAATCACGACGGCTAATTACCCGGTAGCCTGCTCTTACACGAAATGGTAGAGGGGCGGAGTTCTTTCTCGGAGAATGGGAGAGGAGGTTCTCGATCACTGACGACTCATTCAGTAATAATGTAACAAATCATGTATTAATAAGATGTTACGTCCAGCCTTGTGGGATTTTACTCTTTATTCGGTAAGAAAGATATTTCAGGGAGAATAGGTAAGGCAGGGAAAAACGTAACAAAACGTGTAAAAATTCCCGTAGGCACACAATTTAAGAGAGGGTATGTGCCTCGGGTCGAACGTACTTTTTATGACTCAAAAATAGGTCAACGTGCCGATAGGCCCGCTATAACCCGTTTCGAGTCGTACGTCCGTCGGTCCAAGTTTCGAGTCAACGAATTGAATTGCTTTAACTCGGGATCGGACCAGATGCAGTCTTTGTTCGGGATAGGCGAGGTCGTTATTAATTAAAATAAATGATAAAGTTTCGTATAAAATTAACAAAAGTATTTATTCTAATAACAAATAAAAATGAAAATAAGAAGAAATACAAATAAGCGCTGAAGTCGTGATTTGACAATTTTGTAATAACGGTATAATTAAATTTAAGACACATAGTGAATATGAATATAGTTGTACAAATATTAAATAAGTATGTGGTGAGCGGAGAAAGGGAAACAAGAGATTTTTGCTTTTTTTTTATTCTATAGTATTAAGAAGATGCTAAACTACTCGTCAAACTTGATCGAGATCGATAATGTAGAGTCATTTAGACACGTTATTAACAAAATTTTGAATGTATTTCTTTTATAGATTTAGAAACCCTTTTCCAGAATTAATTGTGGAGAATTTTTAATTCTGTAAATGCAATAAAAAGTTGTACATTGGAACAAATTGTACAATTCTGATGATAAAACAGATAGGATCCTTTTAAACACCGAAAACTTTCTTTCTAAGGTTCCTAGACTCATTCTAAAAGCACAGTATTGTTCTTTGCTGAAATGCCAAGTGCGCTCCATGCTTATTTTATACGTACAAAGTCTAAAACTTTTATACGCAGCCAATGTTTTGACGAGTCGACTACAGAAGTCGATAACAAAACTATAATTTTTTAACTTTCTTTCGTTTTTCGTATGAAATTGATCGCAGCGCACCGCGTTATTATCTGTATTTTAATTTTGGGGAAGGATTTTCAATTCCATGCAACCAATAAAAAGATTTCGGTATCCGAAAATTAATGATAAAACAGAGCAGTTTAGTATCCCCTTAACGGTAAACGCGGAGCAAAGAAATAGACGAAGAGTTTATTAAATGGTTACATGGAGAAAACAGAGATGCTTGAAATTGTAAGAGGATAAAGAATAACGTAGGAGAGAGTGGGGATGGAACATCTTCGAGTTTCGGGGAACTGATCGAGGAATAAGTAAGAGAAGCAGGAGGAACGGGGACGTTTCGAGGATCACACGGGGGTTCCTCGAGATTGTGGAATGGTGTCGGGATATCTGAGGATTACACAAGGGTTCCTCAGGGTTGTGGTATGGTGACGGGATATTCTGAGATTCGCACACGGGAGCCTCAGGTTCGTGTAAGTGTGTGTAAACTTGAGATTCGCACACAGGAGCCTCGGGTTCGTGTGAATGTGTATAAACTTGAGATTCGCACACGGGAGCCTCAGGTTTGTGTGAGTGTGAGGGAATTATTTATAAATAATAGGAGGGTGTCTTAAAGAATTAAAATGAAAAGGAGTAGATGAGTAACATAAAAACAAAAGAAATTATGATTGTGGGACTTACTCATTGTTGGTTCTCGAGAAAATCTGTCGGAATCAAGGGGATTTCTTGACCGGATAGAACGGCACTAAAGTTTACTTGCGCACTGATTCTACATGATTACTAATTAACTAACTAACTCTAAAAACGTAACTCTAAAACTTTAAACGTAACTGAACTCACAACTAACTACTCTCAACTGACTATTACTGACTATTATTACTGACTGACTCTTCAAGATTTGATATCATATATACAGAGTCTTACAGAGGGAGGATCCAGATGTGGGTGGTTCAAATATTCTAACTGGTAGGACTCTTTTTCAGGATTGTGTGGTGGATGAATTCTAAGTTTTCTTATTGGAGAAATAGTTTTTCCTCTTTGCCCAATCATACGTTGAGTAATATGTCGAAAGTTTTTCTGTTTCCTCCCACATTCTTTCAATTTTATCGAAGGGATCCGACCTATCGCGTAGGTTATCTTCCCTTTGGGTTTAAGAGATAAATAATTTTTTCTATCGTGCTAGATGTGCTACGGTATGGATTGCAGATGGAGGAAACGGTTATTTATTTTTTGCTTATGTTTAGATACTTTATTGCTCATTTTTTTGTGAGGAAACGTGAAACTTTGCTTAGATCCCACGTTTGTTTTTTAATTTCTATCTTCAGAATTTATTATTTGTTGACTCAATATTCAAAAGGAGTCGGAATTATCTACTTGATCGTTTCGTCCATCTATGTTTGTCATTACGTTTCTAACAAACTAATCCTAGACGCATAAAAAATTATTGGAGACCGTTGAAACGGAATTTCTTTTGTAAATTATTTGTTTTTTCGACGAAGGGAATCGTGGAGTCTGCCGGACGTAACAAAGATGAATAGTAACAAATAAGAATATAGTCAGGAATAGCTGCTCGAAATTCTCACAACGTAGTCATAATTAATAGTTTGTAAATTCTCCCTACGAATCAAAGACGCAATCAAGGCTCGACATTTCTATAGCAATCACATGCGAATTTACAACACGCTTAATAATCACTCTACACGGTAACAATACGATTACAACCACGAAACTGTAACAAATACAAATAACAAAATACTTCGGTATGACGCGAACGGTTAACGCGATTCTCATCAACGCTCGGGACACGCACGCATCTTACTCGTGATTCTACTCGCGACTTCATGCGACACGCAAAAGCTCGAATATCTACGCCGAGATATAGCCCTGCCCGTTGCGGGCCTTACGCAAATGTCCTCGAGGCGGTCACCATGCCTCGGTACAACGACATCGTCGCCGGGTACTCGGTATCTTCGTCCGGGAGGCGGATTTCTCGAGATCTCATCTCGGCAATATGCCCGCCACTCGGGGTTCTCGGTATGCTTAATCTCGGAGCATGAATCCCGGAAATCTTACTCTATTGCATCGTCCCGGCGTTCCGCAGATTACAATTAAATAAATTACACACGACTGTCGGCTCGAGTGAGTCCCAGATGCGCACAGTAATAAACGGACACAGCAAGCTGAGTGAAACGGACACAGTAACAAACGGACACAGTAATAAACGGACACAGTGCGAAACGGACACAGTAACAAACGGACACAGTGCGAAACGGACACAGTAACAAACGGACACAGACCAAATGCGCACAGAGCGAAACGGACACAGACCAAATACGCACAGAGCGAAACAGACAAAATGCGCACACTGCACATGCGCACAGACCAAATGCATACACGGAAAGTCGCAAACCCATGTGATGCAGTGAATGCTTTGCACGCACGCACACACACACACACACACACACACGGGGAGGTGCAAAAGGGGCCTTCGGCCCCCCTCCCGCACCCACCCCGTCTAACAAGGGAACGGACAGAACTGTCCCTCACCGATTTTAATGAGCTTCGGATATGTTGTAGAACATAAGAAAATATTAGACCCATATTTTTTTTTATCTGCGTATCTCGACATTTAGGGGTTGAAACCACCCCTCAAAAATAACGCATTTTTTGTTTTTTACGAATATCTTTGAAAATATAAGATTTATAAAAAAATGTTCTATACGAAAGTTTTATGGTATTTTATACTCTTTACAACAGTATATTTATATTTTTTAAAAATATCAAATTTTTTAATTTATCCCACCCTCCACCCCTTTTTTTCAACATTTTAAAAATTTGGTAAAGACAAAAATTAAAGAGCATTAAAAGCCGAATCCACCCATATATAATAACATATGGGTTCCATCATTCTCAATTATTAGCAAAACGAAACAGTAATCTCGCACTATAGGTGCCGCGCTAGAAGTAGTGTTGCGTTATTTCTTTAGTCGCGTCACACTCAATAACTGCCTCTTCTGCGTATATTTTTATATTAAAACATAAAAATGGATTAATCTTAATTATATAATACGCAACGTATTACACGATATAAAGCATAAATGCATATACAGGGTGTCTGGTATTTTTTTATGGGATTTTTATGAGCAGGTAGAGCGCATGAAACTGAACAGAAAGATCCTTACCGTTTTTCCTTTTTTGCAATAGTTAACAAGTTAGTGACTTGTAAAATTTTCTGTATTAGCCCGGCCTACCGGCAAATGCAAGCGCGCTGAGCGCCCGACCGCGGCGGCTGCCCCTCCCCAGCGCTTGAACCTTGAGATTGCTAGGCGCGCGGGGGGAATTGTTACAACAAGCGACAATGGCTACGCACAAGCGACGCATAACGCTAAATTCTCCCTTCGAGTTATGATAGTTTCTTACCTTTTTTAATGAAAATAAAATTTTTTAACGACAAAAAGTATGTGTACGTGTACATACATGTGTACAAAAAATATCAGTACTAATGCTTAAAGAAGTGATTACTAAATTTATTTTTTTTAATAAATAACGATTATTTTTAATAAAAAATATTTTTTTGATGATAGTCTTAAACGCCGTAAACTGTCATTATAAATTTTAAAAGAAGTTGTTATCATATGCTCAAAACAAAATTTATGCTTCTTCAAAAAATATTAGAAAATTTTATCGATTAAAATAGAAATGACAAGCAAATAAAATTTGTTTCAACTTTATATTCTTAATTAAAAATTAAATAACTAAGATATTTATATTTTTAATAAAATTAATCCTTGTGATAGATTTATAATACACGGAAAAAACTTTATGGTAAAAATTACTATGGTAAATAATAAACGCCGGCCAAGGAGGAATTATGAAAATTTTTATTATGTTTTTCATCAAATTACGACAATATTTACACTACTTATATGATATAATTTTCTGAAATTTCTTCTTACAATTCGTGGTTACTATCATAAATAATAAAATCATACATAAATTTACTATAAAATTTTCTCCGTATAAATTTACGAATATATGAATTTATTAAATGTTTGAAAACTTATAAACAATATTTATTTAATTTAAGAAAATTTTAGTTTGTAATGTGTGTGTGTGTGTGTGTGTGTGTGTGTGTGTGTGTGTGTGTGTGTGTGTGTGTGTGTGTGTGTGTGTGTGTGTGTGTGTGTGTGTAGAGGGGGGGATACATACATACACGAGCTAAAGAATAATCACTTTGTGACAGGAAAATGATTATTCCTTAATTCAAGAATTGGTTTGTAATTTGTGTGTAATTTGTGTGTGTGTGTGTATGTGTGTGTACATACGCAAAAATGTTAAACATTATTTGTTTTATGTAAAGTGTGGTGTTTATTATCAACAGAATACTCTTTTCAGTCATTAAAGATAAAATAATTATTTAAAAAAATACAATTAAAAGTAAATAATTGATTTTTTTTAAACTAGAATCATATTTTTTACGTGTACGTGTATAGTAATCAGCGTAAATAGTAATAGTGATATAAAATCACAGAACTAAGGCATAATCATTTTCCTGTCACGAAGTGATTATTCTTTAGCTCGCGTATGTATGTACAAGGATTAATTTTATTAAAAATATAAATATCCTAGTTATTCAATTTTTCATTAAAAATATAAAGTTGAAACAAACATTTTATTTGGTTGTCATTTCCATTTTAATCGATAAAATTTTCTAATGTTTTTTGAAGAAGCATAAATTTTGTTTCGAGCATATGATAACAGCTTTTTTTAAAATTTATAATGACCGTTTACGACGTTTAAGACTATCATCAAAAAAATATTTTTTATTAAAAATAATTGTTATTTATTAAAAAAATAAATTTAGTAATCACTTCTTTAAGCATTAAAACTGATATTTTTTGTACACATGTATGTACACGTACACACATACTTTTTGTCGTTAGAACATTTTATTTTCATTAAAAAACGTAAGGAACTATCATAACTCAAATGGAGAATTTAGCGTTACGCGTCGCTTGTGCGTAGCCATTGTCGCTTGTTGTAACAACTCCCCCCGTGCGCCTAGCAATCTCAAGGTTCAAGCGCTGGGGAGGGGCGGCCGCCGCGGCCGGGCGCTCAGCACGCTTGCATTTGCCGGTAGGCCGGGCTAATACAGAAAATTTTACAAGTCACTAACTTGTTAACTATTGCGAAAATGGAAAAACGGTAAGGACTTTTCTGTTCAGTTTCGTGCGCTCTACCTGCTCATAAACATCCCATAAAAAAATACCAGACACCCTGTATATAACAAAAGTAGCATATATATACGTATGTGCCTACGTACATTTTCATTGTTACAAATGCGAATATAAATTAATATGAAGCAAAATATTTTTTAACATTTAAAACTGCAAATACAATATAACAAAATATATAATATCAAGAGAAAAATATAAAACATAAACTGCAATAACTATTTGCATAATTATATTATTTACACTATATGCACGTAGCACGCTCTAATAATAAAGATAATATAAGTATATAAGTATATAATTTAATTTAATTTGAAGTTTGAAAATACATTTATACGGATGTATATATACATTTTGCATGCGACACAGACAAATAACTTTAATATCAGTGTTGATAAAGGGACCGGTTGTTTTCGCGCAAGCGCATCACGTGAGGCTTCAATAAAATATCCATTAGTAATAGGAAGGAGATCTTTGATTGTACATCTTTCATTCATGCTTTATATCGTGTAATACGTTGCGTATTATATAATTAAGATTAATCCATTTTTATGTTTTAATATAAAAATATACGCAGAAGAGGCAGTTATTGAGTGTGACGCGACTAAAGAAATAACGCAACACTACTTCTAGCGCGGCACCTATAGTGCGAGATTACTGTTTCGTTTTGCTAATAATTGAGAATGATGGAACCCATATGTTATTATATATGGGTGGATTCGGCTTTTAATGCTCTTTAATTTTTGTCGTTACAAAATTTTTTAAATGTTGAAAAAAAGGGGTGGGGGGGTGGGATAAATTAAAAAATTTGAAATTTTTAAAAAATATAAATATACTATTGTAAAGAGTATAAAATACCATAAAACTTTTGTATAAAACATTTTTTCATAAACCTTATATTTTCAAAGATATTCGCAAAAAACGAAAAAATGCGTTTTTTTCGAGGGGTGGTTTTAACCCCTAAACGTCGAGATACGCAGATAAAAAAAAATATGGGTCTAATATTTTCTTATGTTCTACAACATATCCAAAGCTCATTAAAATCGGTGAGGGACAGTTCTGTCCGTTCCCTTGTAAGTCGCTAACCTATGTGGACTTTACTCTGCTTGCAATGTACATGGATTGCATTTGGTCTGTACGCATGCGCATTTGGTCTGTGTTCGTTTGTTATTGTGTCCATTTATTACTGTATCCGTTTATTACTGTGTCCGTTTGTTACTGTGTCCGTTTCGCACTGTGTCTGTTTGTTACTGTGTCCGTTTATTACTGTGTCCGTTTCACTCAGCCTGCTGTGTCCGTTTATTACTGTGCGCATCTGGGACGCTCCCACGTTTCTTACATGAAAACTTTGACATTTGGACTTTGCGTCTTGATATTTCCTCTCATAGGGTACGTAACGAAAAAATAATAATTGTATTCATATACAAATCGATCCCAAAATTTCTATTGAGCCTAGATAGAACTCGATTCGTTTAGCCCTTTCTGAGATCCGATAATCTCGGGTGCTCGCAAGTCGCGTACTCGCGTAAAAAGAGCACGGTCGGGCTCGCGCTACGTTTTCATTTGGCGCGAGCCACTACCATATCTCTTAATACGAGATTTAACAGTTTTATGGAAACATTTCGTTTAAATCCGATTAACGCAGATTCGTGTGTATACACTTCGAAGAACGGCAAATTGCTGGTTGTACTCTTGTAATGTTGTAATGTTGATAATGGTTTTATATTTCGAAAATATAAAACAAAAATTGACAAATTACTGAAAGCGATGTGACAACAATTTGAAATAACAAGCTCAAATGCAACATTTATCTAGATGTCGAGATCATACGTAATTGTGAAGAAAAAACTATACGTCTAGTGCAGAACACTTATGCAAATACTCGAAAAATTTGGAATGAGAAGTTGCAATCTAGTGGCTACTCTAACAGATTCAAGTACTATACTGAAGACAATCGTCAATGAAGGTTTCAGAAATGTACCATATTGACAGCTTGTTGGATCACTGATGTACACAATCGCAACACGACCAGATTTGACATACACGGTGGTAACCTTCTCAAAATTTCTTGACTCGCCAACTGAAGAATACATTGGAACGCTGACGAGCGTGCGTTGAAGTATCTAGCGGGTACAACGAACATCGAAATTACGTATGGACTTGGGGAGCATCTGAAATGGCCACGTTCGAAATGGCTACGCGTAAATTTGACTACGTTCGAAATGGTCACGATTGAAATGGCCACATTCGAAATGGCCAGGTTCGGAATGGCCATTTCGAACGTGACTATTTCGAACGTGGCCATTTCGAACATAGCCGTTCCGAACGTGGCCGTTTCAAACGTGGTCATTTCGAATGTGGCCATTTCAAACGCGACCATTTTGGACATGGCGGTTTCGAACGTGGCCATTTCGAACGTGGCTATTTCAGGCGTGTTCGTTTTGAACGTCGACAAATTGAACTCTGTGCAATATTTCCCGTGGCCGTTTCGAACGTGGGCAAATTATATCCACTCATAGATTGGATATATCAAACGAACCGACTGCTTACTCTGATGCAGATTGGACAAATTGTGTTGACACACGAAGAAGTGTCAGTGGTGTCGTGCTCACACTCAATGTTGGACCAGTCGTTTGGCTATCATGCAAATAGAGTATTATTGCAACATCAACTACGGATGTTGAGTGTATTGTAGCACATGATGCAGGAAAAGGAATATTATGGACCAGGCAGTTATTAAAAGAGATTGGTTATAACTTAAATAGACCAACAACGTTATATTGCGACAACGTAGCAGGCGAGAAACCTATTGCCAATCCAAAATTTTATCGCTGAACAAGGCACATCGATGTAAAGTTCCACTATACACGTGAGTTAGTCAAGAATGGAGTAATTGATATCAAGCACGTAAGCAGCAATAAGCAACTTGCATTTATATTTACGAAGCCACGAACAACGGATCTTTTTGAAGCTAATCGGACGTCACTTGGAGTATATATTGCGAACATTTCAGCAAATGAGAGTGTTGAATATGGCGCCCTTTAGCGTTTCTGTGTTCGCAAACTCTGCTTTCTCTGTACGTGTCACACTTAAGGTAGAGCACTCTGTAATTATTTTTATTTATTTTATTCATGTGTGAGATGGCGCTCGGGATATCAAAAGACCTGAACTGTCCTGTCAAGAGCGCAGCAGATTCTGCCTACGTGCATCTCTTTTTATTCTTTGTTCAAGGAAGTATACCGAGTTCTTTTATTAGTTATATACGTATTTTAATTACAAAATGCTTAACTGTCTTTTTAACCTTCTGCGCAACAGTGATTTTAGAAACATTTCTGTTACAACATTTTATATTACATATTGGAAAATCTTTTCACAATTATTGCACATTAAATGTGAAACGTTAAAATGGTTTTAAATAAATCTTTATAAAAATTTTTACAACAATTAATGCTGTATGGGATTAAAAATATTTATTAATATTAAATACAATTATAAAAAACAATTGTTTATCAAATAAATAAGTATAAGATCAAACATTAAATTAAACATCTGTATAACCGTTTATGGTGTATAAAATAGATTGATAGCTTATATTTTTTAATATTTTATTGTGAATTAAAATAATTTTTAGAATGCATTATTGAAAAAAGTTCTTTTACTTAGGGATATAAAGCCGACAAACTTAACAAAAGCTTATTTATTTGCGGCGGCATATGCTTCATCTTTTGGGGGCACTGGAACGCTCGTAGGTACACCGACGAATCTCGCCTTTAAGGGTATTTACGAATACAATTTCCCTGCTGCTGACCCGATTACTTTTGGTGGTTGGATGGCTGCCTCAATTCCACAGATGGCTGTAAACTCTTTTATATTATGGCTGTACTTACGAATAGCTTTTTTGGGATACCTAAGGCCGCGTAGTAAGGATGCTGAAATGGCGAAAATCGGTGCAGAAGGCGAGGCCATCGCAAATCAAGTATGAGTATCAAGTATACAGAGTGCATTGTTATAATCCAGACAAAATAGTTTTATGCAAAAAGTTATTGTTTAAGCTAATATACAAAGATACAAAAAAATGTTATTATATCTCACTTAAAAAATCCTTGCTGAGAACTTTCATTCAATATAGTTACTCCGCGTTTCTATTACTTGCTAGATCATCGCCTTAAAGCACGCTGCTTTTAACTGATTTTGTTTCATGGCCGTAAATTCTGCCTCGATAGCTGCCCGAAGGGAGTTGACGTTGAGCTATGTACCTGAACTTGTTGGTTTGTCTCTCGACTACGCTCCGAATCACTCAACACGTAGCAATTCAGAGGTTTAGGTTGGGACTGTTTAGGAGGCTAGAAATTATTTGACTAAAACGTGTCGACATTGTCAGAAAGCTATTTTGAACTAAAATCAGCCTTGAAGAGCGGACTTCGAGGATGTAGGAGGTATATCTGAGATCTTTTTCAGCGATCCGACGCATAATTGTTTCGTTCACCCCCCAAGACGAAAACGAATTTCCGAAGCGAAATCCTCCATGATTCCAAAATCATGTCTTAGATTCTTTGGATGATTTCTGAATTTCCTTTTTTATTTCTTCCTAACCTGTATTTTCCTTACCGGTGTGGAAGAACTGTCCTCGGACTCCTCTGAGTCTGTGTATCTTTTTGTTTTATACTGTCGATCTTGGATATCCGAAGAATTTTACAATTTTCGCCGGTGTTCTCTTGGCACGAAGGCTTTCTATAATGACCGTTCTTCTATCGTACTCCATGTTTGGTTTGACAAGCTCGGCCATTTTAAGGTTATGAAAGTCTTACTGACATATAACTTCAGCGCCAATTAGCACCTAAATTATAATATAGCGAGAACTTCAAATTTAATTTTGTCCGGATTTTAACGACGCATTCTGTACATACTGTCTATTTAGATCTAAATAATTATTTTTTAATTTTGACTATTTAAATAAAAAATATGATGTATGATATATTACAGACCAAAAATTTATTATTTTCCCGTATTTCACAACAAGTTAAATATTCCCGTATGGAAAGGAACTATTGAGAACTATTAAGAACTATTCAAATTTTTATAGTTACTATTTAATTTCTGTAGTAACTTGAATAGTAACTATTGGTGACTACGTGCATAAATAGTAATTGAATAGTAACTACAATTGTTGGTGAATAGTTCTGAATAGTAACTATTCGTGACTATGTAACCGAAGAATAATTGAAAAGTAACTACGACTATTGGTGAATAGTTTCAAATAGTAACTAATCGTAACTACGTAACTGAACAACAATTGAATAGTAACTACGACTATTGGCGCATAGTTCCGAATAATAACTATTTACAACTACTTAACTAAACAGTAATTGAGAAGTAACTACATGAATAGTAACTATTTGTGAGTAATATTACTGATGATTTGATAATAATTGTAAATCCGAACACACGATATTTTTCTATATTTGGCTTCAAAATATTTCAAACACACGACACACACGACACATGCCACACATACACACACGCGCGCATATATATTCTGTAAATTATAAGATTTACTTATTCATGGTAGAATTAATAAATATTGGATTACAATTTATGTATTTTTACAATTATAAAAATTGTACATTTTGCAAAACGTATATATACACATATTACACATATCTATTATAATAAATTTGTTTGGTGTGTCTGTCTGTTTGTTCGCTGTGTAACTCGAAAGCGGCACAATAACATTTACAAATTATTTTTACATCACCATCTTCACTATGAGTTAACCTCGAGTTGTATTAAATTTGAACCCACTAAGACTGTGCCATCCCTTGAGATGGCTTCGCTTTCTTGTTTACAATATTTACATATTCTAATATAATATATTAATGTATAATATAATATATATTATATTATTATTATTATTTAATATACAGGGTGTAACAAAAATACCTAACACAAAATACACGAGATTCTTTGTATAAAAGTGAGTAAAAAATGTTTTGTGACTAAAAAATGAGCTATTAAGGGGTTAGACCCCCTTGACGGGCTTAAAAAATAGGTGTTTTTTGAACGTTGATTAACGGAGAACTATAAAAACTACGAAGTTGCTATTTGGCATATGATCTAAGTATACAATAAACATATAAGATATAAAATTACAATTAAAAATATTAATAATTATAGGAGTTATAAATTTATTACTAAAACGTGTTTTTTTTGCGCGGTCAACTGGTGTACCTAATTCCGCCATTTTGGCTTGTCTGAAACAAAAAACAAAAATATTTTCTTATAATATAGTGTATTTCTGAAGCATTGACCGAACTTTTTCTAAATATGTTGAAAATTAACCTCGCAAAAAATTCTTGAATATTTGGAACAAATTTTAGCCAAAAAATTGTTAATTATTTTGTCAATATTTTTTAAACTAACAATGATATTACAAAAATCGTCGGTCAATGCTTAGATATTGTTATAAAGATAATGTGTTTCAAATTTCAAGTCAATCCGATAATTACACTCTGAGAAACCTTGCACACCGTTTTGAAAAACATGGTTTCGAGAAAAACGCGTTTAAAGTTTTACAACACATTTTTTCAATTATATCGTAAAATTTTTTATTCTTACCGCTAATCTGCCATTCCTGCTTCGTAATATAAATTCTTCTTCTCGCACAGGGAATCCTGAATGGACATTCTTTCTTGTCTGCGCGCAGTTCGGCTTTCTTTAGACATTTGCAACATTCGCGCCTCGGCGATCGAAATCCGTCTCTCGTCCAGAGTTTCACAAATGCTATTTGTAATCGGACCGATAGTAATGTGCATTATGTTCATCATTAAAATAATGCTTGCATAGCCTTTATTGAATATGCTGGCGGCAATATTTGTAGCTATTTCCACGGTTTTTAAGCCACTGAATAATTTTTTGGGAGCAAAGGACCAAATTAATCCGTTAAGGCTTTCGTTATTATTTTGAGTGTAACCACCCACACAACGCTCTAGCAAATCATCCCTGCTCAGTTCTTCATAGATAGGGGTGATTGCTTTTATGACATCTTGATGTAGAGCTGGTTTATGAACATATTCTGTTAGTTTATTGTTCGCCTTGGCCACTTGCCAGGTGCACCAACTATTTGGCCCAGGAGGACAGTTGTCGTGCTGCGGATTATTGTCGGTAGAACATTTGTGTTTAAGCGTAGCCCATATTGCTGTTTTCATTTCTTCTTTTGAATCCTTATGTCTCCTGATAGCCAATCCATAATACACGCTCAATTCGTCTATCAATTTAGCTGTTAATTTCCCTTTTCCTCCTAATCCTTTCGTGTCTTTCTTTACTTTACGGAGCCGTGCACCCATTCGTTTTTGAACGTGACCGACACATTCTTTTTTATTGATCAAGACATCATCTCCGTAAGGTCGAGATTCAACAATTCCTTTATATGTCTTACAGTCACCGTCGCCGATGTATGATGTATATTTCACGCCATGTAATTCCTCAGATCTTGCGAACATTTCTACCGCTCCGTCTACTTCCATTTTTCCCGCGTTTCCTTCGTGAGTAATTGAGCACGTATCCTTATGTGATTCCTCCCACGTTTCGAATTCCTGTGTATTCTCAATTTTTTTTCCATATTCGCAACCCTTGCAATATAATGATTTTACGATAATGTCTAAAACTTTGCCAGAATGTATACCAATTAGCGACACGACACCTTGTAAGGACGAAAAACCTCGCTTTCTCCATGTTCCGTCACCAGAAACATATAATCCTGCCAGTTCAGATGTATTTTCTGCTTGTGCTGTTAACAGTTTTTCTTCACAAGCAGCTTCAGAAAATAATATAGAGGTGACAGCTTTCGACGCGATATGTATATTTTCTAAAATGTCATAATATACATTTTTGGTAAACATTTTTGAAATGTCCATTAGACCGCAAAACTTTTTTACTCCATCATAACCAATTCCGAGAAGTCTCATAACAAATACAATCCGTCTATTAATTTCATACGCGTTTTTAATAAGCGGGCACGAATTTATATACCGCGGTTCACAATTGTCACAATTTACAACCAATTTAAATCCAAGTCCGCAAATATTCGATTCAGAGAAATTTATATTGCCATTACATGTTTTACATTTCAACATTTCGCTCAAACTCGAAAATATCGCCACAAAACTAATTATTCGATATCCATGCGTCGCACTTATCGGTACTTCCTCGTCAGAATGTTTTAGTTTTTTCGCGGAAGAACTCGTTTCACCAAAGGAATGACGATTTGGCGGAGTTGGTCGTTTTTTAGGTCTGCTAGCACGTCCTAATATAGATCTTGAACCTTTTCGATTAATTCTTTTTTGCTGATCCATTTCGTACACGTGCTTCGTCGTCGATGTATGACTAACGACTGTAGAGATTTAAACTGTCGAAAAATACGTTAGAAAGTAGTGGAGGGGACTCTAGGCACATAGGGACCTCAAGGGCACTGAGCCTGTTTTCATCTGCCGATCTCATTCTATTGCTGGCGCGCTCGGTCTATTGTTACGCGCTGACGCGCAGGTACAGGAGTCCGTTGTAGACTCTATATCTCGTGAAATAATTCGAACTTTAACTTCGGACCTTTTGCATGTTATTTTAGAGGCTTCAAACTATTTTTTAAAGCAAAAAAAAAATTTTCGATTTTTTGAAAATTGTAAAGGGGTCTAACCCCTTAAGAAAACTACAAAATTTTAAGTAGTAAATTCGAACATTACTATTCATTACTATTGACATACGCCTAAAGTTACTATTCATTTTAATAGTAAACTATTGACGATTTCAATAGTAATGAATAGTAAACACCTACAGTTACTATTTACACCAATAGTAAACTATTAACGATTCCATTAGTAATAAATAGTAAATGCCTATAGTTACTATTCATTTCAATAGTAAGCTATTGACGATTCCAATAGTAATGTCCGAATTTACTATTTGAAATTTCAAATAGTTCTCTCAATAGTTTTAAATAGTTATTTTTCAATAGTTTTTGATAGTTTTTTTCTGTACGGGTTTTGAAAGAAAAAAATTTTTTAAGTTTTAAACATGCACTTTGAAGAGCAAAGATATAGGTTTAAATCAGTGTTTTAATTATATCTCTACGATATTTGATTCCTAAACGTGAAATCAAAAATTATTCTAATAGAAAGTGTTTTATTCGGTCGTAGTTGGTCTTCGCTCTTATATTTTTTTGTAATTTTATGTCTTAAAGTTTATTGAACTGTGCGTCGAATAGATTTCTTTATTTAGATTTTTCTATTTTAATCTTTAAAACATAGTTATAAGCTAAATCAGATTAGTAATATTACATTATTAAATTAATAATCAATTTAACAATAATGATGCTAACAAGCATCTGTTTCTTATTTTCTCCCAAATATTTTTGTTACAAAAAATAACATCTCAATCAGGGATTGAATCTCCCAACTTTCTTTATTTAATACGTGCGCTTTTGACATGCGGTCTTTTGTTAAAATTATTAATTGGCACGCAATTTTAAGAAATCGAGAAGCAGTGTTTTATTACAAAAACTATATAGAACACCAATAAATAGCAACATACAACGTTTACTAAGCATTATCTGGAGTCGAAGTGAAAAACCGCGACATTGCTCAAACCCTATCTGCGTCAGCACCGTTATATAACAGGCAATTAAATTTGGCCTAATGTATAAATATTAAGAAACAAATCGAATCTGACGTTACTTGCGTCTATATTGCGTATATATTGCTCAAACTAACATGTAGACACAATATAACTAGTAAGGTCACTTTATAAAAATCGTATCGCAGAAATACTACAGCGCATGCGTGTCATTAATACCGACAATATGGTGTAGTACAATGCAGAGCATGTGTTACTGTGATGTGGTTAGGTTATTTATAAAATATTTGTATTTATGAAACATTTATATTCGTAATAAAACCGTAATAAATTAATACTTTTTATACAAATTAAATACGTCAAATAGATTAATAACAATACCAAGTCTGTAAATATGAAACTAGAATTTGTCCATAGATGGCGCTAGCTGTCAATGTAGTTATCATCGAACCGCGTCATTGGCGCCATTTTCTTATTTTGACATCTGATAAAGATTTTCAACTCACAACAATACAAGTTTCATACAACATAGTTTTTAATAGCGTTGAACATGTCGAATTTAGTGCCTGGTGTTGTGTCTTGTAATTAACTTTACACGTTACACTAGACGTTTATTTGTGCTACACTTATATAGCGATACAGCCAACTGACTCACCGGTCGTCACGCCGGCTTGATTCCGGCCGCCTTCCCCATTCTCGCGCGCCCGTCGGCACGCCCGGATCACGCATCGTGATCTCGATACATCATACCTGGAAACTACGATTTACGGATAGCATTGATTTTCTGTTACCATTTAAAAAAAACTGCTGCAGATTCGCATCGAATACTTGTCGAAGCTTACGGTGAGCATGCTCGTGGTAAATCACAGTGCTTTGAGTGGTTAAAAAATGTCAAAAGTGGCGATTTTGACGTGAGAAACGAAGAACGTGGAAGACTACCGAAAAAGTTTGAAGACAGCGAATTGCAAGCATTGTTAGATGAAGATGACGCTCAAACACAACAACTCGCGGATCAATTAAATATGACACGTTCCCATACATTTGAAAGCCATGGGAAAGACCCAGAAGATGGGAAAATGGGTTCCACATGAATTGAATGAAAAACAGCAAGAAAACCGAAAAACCATTTGCGAAATGCTGCTCGCGAAGTACAAAAGAAAGTCATTTCACCATCGAATTGTGACTGGCGATGAAAAGTGGATACTTTGAAAATCTTAAGCGTAGAAGATCATGGGTAACTTCAGGCAAACCATCGACACCGACTCCAAGGCCAAATCGCTATGGATGGAAGACAATGCTCTGTGTTTGATGGGATTAGAAGGGTGTGATCTATTATGAGTTACTAAAACCTAGCGTTAATACTGAACGATACCGACAACAAATAATCGATTTGAATCAAGCTTTGCGTAAAAAATGACCAGAACATCAAAAAAGGTAACACAAAGTGATTTTGCTTCATGATAATGCACCATCACACACAGCAAAACCGGTCAAGGAAACGATTGAGGCGTTTGGTTGAAAAATATTTTCGCAGGCTTACTCACTAAACTTGGCTCCATCCGATTATTACTTATTCGCATCGACACGCATTTGCTGAACAGCGCTTCACATTTTACGAAAATGTACGAAAATGGATCGATGATTGGTTTGTCTCAAAAGAGAAACAGTTTTTTTAGCGTGGCATCCACAAATTGTCAGAGAGATGGGAAAAATATATAGCAAGCGATGGGTAATACTTAGAATAAAATATTTTTTATCATTTTCATACAATAAACGTGCATTTTCTATACAAAAATTCCGGTTTCATATTTACATACCTGGTATGCATGATAAATAAAATAATGTGTTCAGTAATAAATTGTAAATCGCAGCTTACAAATGTTAAGAATAACTAAGTTGAGCAAAAAAGCAGCTTTATAACTGTTGCAAAATTCTTTAATACGATTGGTTCTTGCTCCTATTTTTTGTCGGATCTAAATGCATAAATCAATCATACAAAAGAATTTTACAAATAAATGGTTACAAAGCTGCTTTTTCTGTTGAACGCAATTAATATTACATTGTTCAATATTAATTTTTGTATATGTTTATATATTCACACACATATATATATATATAATCATATATTTATATACTTAAAAATTTAAAGTTTCATTGATTTTACAGGCACACAAAAAAAGGGGAGCGTCCCAGATGCGCACAGTAATAAACGGACACAGCAGGCTGAGTGAAACAGACACAGTAACAAACGGACACAGTAATAAACGGACACAGTAACAAACGGACACAAACCAAATGCGCACAGAGCGAAACGGACACAGTGCGAAACGGATACAGTAACAAACGGACACAGACCAAATGTGCACAGAGCGAAACGGACACAAACCAAATGCGCACGGACCAAATGCACACGGACAAAATGCGCACACTGCACATGCGCACACTGCACGTGCGCACGGACCAAATGCAATCCATGTACATTGCAAGCAGAGTAAAGTCCACATAGGTTAGCGACTTGGACGGGTTGGGTGCGGGAGGGGGGCTGAAGACCTCCCTTGCACCCCCCATGTGTGTGTGTGTGTGTGTGTGTGTGTGTATGTGCGCGCGCGCGCGCGCGCGCGTGCAAAGCATTCACTGCATCACATGGGTTTGCGATTTTCCGTATATGCATTTGGTCTGTGCGCATGTGCAGTGTACGAATTTGGTCTGTGTCCGTTTCGCTCTGTGCGCATTTGGTCTGTGTCCGTTTCGCACTGTGTCCGTTTCGCTCTGTGCGCATTTGGTCTGTGTCCGTTTGTTACTGTGTCCGTTTCGCACTGTGTCCGTTGATTACTGTGTCCGTTTGGTCTGTGTCCGTTTGTTACTGTGTCCGTTTCACTCAGCTTGCTGTGTCCGTTTGTTACTGTGCGCATCTGGGACTCACTCAAAAAAAGTGGTTGGTCCGGCGGACCAGACTAGTCAATCCTTATATATTTTGATCCTCTAAATCCGAATCCAAGGACAGAATTGCAAAGTTACCTCATATTTCCTAACCTCAAAAAAAAGTTTTTTTAATGTTGGTCCGGCAGACCACTTTTTTTTACGAGGTGGAAATACATTTACGCATACCCTCGCCGCACGTAACTTTCGCCGGCGAGGATTATGTGGGACTCACGGGTTGGTGAGTGGAAGGCTAGTCCTTTCCACTCACGTGCAATACCCGTCTTATCCGCTAAACCTACCACGGATGGCCTAGATTGCGTGCTGTGGGGGGCCCCCCGGGAATCGCTGTCCAGCATAACTTTCGGTGGGCCCCACCACGCTTGCGCGCCTTGTAACAGGCGGCGCGCTTTGCGCCGGGGGGGAAGGGACGGGTGCGCTCGAATCACGAGAGTCCCATCCCCCCGGCCAGTCCTTTTGGTTGGACTGCACGGCCCATCTTGCGGGGGCAGGGGAGTAACTATCTCCCCCGCCACCACCGCTCCCCCCCCCCTCTCTCTCTCTCTCTCTCTCTCTCTCTCTCTCTCTCTCTGTGCAAGCGCGCAAGCGGCGATTCGAACTTAATTGCGCCCGTGATTAGATTCACCGGAACGACTCAGCGCTGTCGAGTCCGAAGTGCGTGGATCTCATGAACCTGATGATTACAAGCGGATTTAGGCAGGTGATGAAATAAGCAATGGATATTTCAATGAGACGCCACTTTATTCCAATCGTCGCACACAATGACGGGTTTCCGTCTATCCAGAGTAAGCGTTCCACTGGATTAAATAAATCTTCCAACCATTTCGCCTTTTTACTCAAATAACACAGGCACACAAAAAAAAAGTGGTTGGTCCGGCGGACTAGACTAGTCAATCCTTATGTATTTCGACCCGCTGAATCCGAATCTAAGGTCAGAATTGCAAAGTTAGCTCGCATTTTCTAACCACAAAAAAAATTCTTTTTTAATTACACAGGCACACAAAAAAAAGTGGTTGGTCCGGCGGACTAGACTAGTCAATCCTTATGTATTTCGATCCGCTGAATCCGAATCTAAGATCAGAATTGCAAAGTTAGCTCGCATTTTCTAACCTCAAAAAAATTTTTTTTTTAAATATTGGTCCGGTGGGCCAGACTAGTTAATCCTTATGTATTTTAACCCGCTGAATCCGAATCCAAGGTCAGAATTGCAAAGTTAGCTCGCATTTCCTAACCTAAAAAAAATTTTTTTGAGGTTAAGAAAAAATGAGCTAATTCAGCAATTCTGACTTTGGATTCGGATTCAGCGGGTCAAAATACATAAAGATAGACTAGTCTGGTCCGCCGGACCAACATTTAAAAAAAATTTTTTTTTTGAGGTTAGGAAAAAATGAGCCGATTCAGCAATTCTGACCTTGGATTTGGATTTAGCGAGTCAAAATACATAAGAACAAACTAGTCTGGTTTGCAGGACCAACATTTAAAAAAAAATTTTTTTTTTTTAAGGTTAAAAAATGCGAGCTAACTTTGCAATTCTGACCTTGGATTCGGATTCAGCGGGTCAAAATACATAAGAATTGACTAATCTGGCCCAACGGACCAATATTAAAAAAAAATTTTTTTTTGAGGTTAGAAAATGCGAGCTAACTTTGCAATTCTGACTTTAGATTCGGATTCGAAAAAATAAGGATTGACTAGTCTAGTCCGCCGGACCAACCACTTTTTTTTTGTGTGACTGTGTAATTAACTGATGTTCATAATTGTTGCCCGCAGTCACACACCGCGGATTCTTTATCGAAATAAATAATTGAGATTAGATTATGCGAGAAACGCACTCGAAAGCTGAAGGATACGCGCTTCCGCCTTGACTTGCAGTACGCGGAGACGGCGATCTGTACACCACAAATATCTCAGGCCGACTGACTACATCATGCTCCTGCTCGGTCCAGGACACTCGGCGTACACGAACGTTTCAGGGTAGATGCAGAAGGCGAGACCACGCGGATACCACGAGCGAACGAGCCGCCCGTATCCTCGCTCGCGCGCGATATCCGAAAACACCGTGATCGAGTGTTCTCGCGCGAACTTTCTCTCTCTCTCTCTCTCTCTCTCTCTCTCTCTCTCTCTCTCTCTCTCTCTCTCTCTCCCTCCCTCCCCATTCCGGTCTCACCGCTGCGTGATGGACGTGTCAAAGATCGCTCCGCAAATGCAGTTAATTTAAAGTGATGAAGAAGTAAAAGAAAATTATAAAAAGGTGTCGTGACTGTAAGAATACGCGTAAGGACCAAATAGGACCAAAGTTTTCTAGCGAAAGTGCGTCTATCTATGTGGAAAATCAGTGTATTTTCCATGCGGGTCATACATGTCGCGACAGGTAGACATTTATAGTGACGTGTATATTAATTAAAGTTACGTACGTGAGTGGGCGCCCGTATCGATAGGATCGGCATCAGCCGATACTTACTAATATGGTCGATGAATATGCGGAATATAGTGCCGCATGTAAGAAGGAAATAAAAAGTTAGGTCGTAACATGTAAGTCATGTGTCAAACTTTTTTTCATCCAGGATGTGCAAGTAAACATAAGGTGTATGACAAAAATCGAGAATATGTGTCTTGTCCTGGCCCATATGAGAAGTTCACAGTAGACAGTGAAAAAGATAGATGTGAAAAAAACACCAATACAGACGGGAAGCGGAAGAGAAAGACTAAGTTCTACAGGATCGACAGGAAGTGGCGGAAGCAGAGCGATAGGAGTCAACGTGGGCATGGATACGAAAATTGATTAGCTAGTAAGAACTATGAGAGAGATGAAAGATGAAATGGCATGCAAACGAGAAATAAAAATGCTGATTAAGGAAACAGTGCAAGAGGAAATAAAAGCTATTAAACAAGAAATGGAAGACCTACGAAAAATAATACGAGGAGGAATGCAGGCGTCAGCGGAAAATGTGCGCGACAGTTACAGTGAGGCAACGAAGAAAAAGAAGGAAAACATCATAATCATCAAACCAAAGACTCAGCAAGAAAGTGAGACCACTAAAAAAATAATAAAAGAAAAGGTTGATATTAAGAATATGCCAATGGGGATAACAAAGGTACGAAAAGGAAGAGAAGGAACAGTAATTCTAGGATGTGAGACCGGAGAAGAAATAGATAAATTAAAAGATGTAGTACAGTCTAAACTAGGTGACAATTATAATGTTACAGAATCACTACAAAAGAAGCCGAAAATAAAAATTGTTAATATTAGCGAGGAAGAAATAGAGTTGGATGACGATGAGCTAATAGATACAATAAAGAAACAGAATAGTATTGGTGAATCTCGTATAAGCATAGTTAAGAAAATCCCGAAAAGGAAAAAAATGGATGATAGTCAATCTAGAAGGAAAGGAAAAGAAGGTAGATCTTTAATAATTGAAGTAGATGAAGTAACACATGAATTGATGTTAAAAAAAGAAAAGTTGAATATAGGCTGGAGAAAATGTCCTGTGTTCAATCATTTCAGCATAAAGAGATGTTTCAAGTGCCGGGGATTCTACCATTTGCTAACATTGTGCAATTTAACTCAGTATTCGTTTCAACATGTCACTGACGTTTACGCTAACCGGCAAGAGTAGCATTCTCGCGGTAAGCTATTTTCCAGCCATAGATTTGAGCGATAGCGATTACGAGCTCGACCTCACAGATTTCAAAACATACTATACCATACCTAATGTAAATTCGTCGAATAACAAATTTTATTACGACAAAGACAACAAGGAAATTACAATTCACGAAGAATCGTATGAATTGCGTGATATAGATAGATATTTGAAACGCGCAATTTTCCAATCTCATCCCGATGTTGCGGAAAAGAGGACGTTTCGCAAAGAAGATGAAGAAGAGAGCGAATATCCGCTGGTGATTCGTGCTAACAATAATACAATGAAGAGCGAGATTATGTGTGCTTATCGGATAAATTTCTTTAAACCTAACAACGTTGGATCGCTGTTGGGATTTTCATCGCGTCGTATTCTTGAATCGCGAATGTGGCATGAACCTGATGCACCTATAAATAACATAAACGTAAACATTATTTGCATAGAATGTTACGTGACTGCGGGTGCGTACAGCAACGACAAGTGCGTACACACGATACACGAATTTTTGTCGAGGGTACCACCAGGATATAAGATATCAGAAACGCCTGCACAGATCATTTACCTTCCAATCGTCGCACGGAGCATTACTGATTTGACGATTCGCATTGTGAATCAGGACTGTCAATTACTCGATTTTCGTGGAGAGGAGATTACCGTTAGATTACACGTACGAAGACGATAACGTGAGATGCTCGTATTGAATGAGCAAGTGAAGGACACAATTTTTACGCCAATCAAAAATATTCGGCCGTGTGAAATAAATTGTACGACAGTTAAAAATATTCGATCGTCTGATAAAAAGAAACTCACCGCGTCAAACGTTGAATTTTTAAAATCATTGGGATTCATCGTACGAAATATCTCAGATGTCTAACATCTTGAACATTGGAGGCGAGCCGATCTTTGACGACAGTATCGTCAAGATTGAGACTCATACGTACAATCCGTACGCCAACACCACTTTTGGATACAGCGATGAAATAAGGATACCCATACAATAGCAGGATTTATACACGTTACCATATGAAAGTTTTCTCTACGTTGAAGGAAGATTGGTGATGAAGAAGAAAGACGATACGGATAAGGATAAGAATGAGATAAATCTCAGAAATAATTGTGTGGCATTCATGTTTGATGAAATTCGATATGAACTCAACGGTGTGAAAATTGATCGCAACAGAAACGTTGGAATAACCAGCACTCTCAAGAACTATGTATTGTTATCATATGACAAAGCAGTAATTATGCAGAATGTAGGATGGGAATTTTCGTATAACCTATCGAAAGGACACTTCAACTTTTGCGTACCTCTTAGTGTATTATTGGGCTTTTGCGAAGATTACAAACGCGTGATTGTTAACGCTCGTCATGAATTGATTTTGATACGAGCGCACAACGATAACAATTCTATCGTTGGAAATTCTACGGCCCAACCGGAAATTGAATTATTTAAAGTGCAGTGGCGAATGCCGCATGTTACGTTAAACAAAGTCAACAAATTATCTTTGCTGCGAGCTTTGGAGAGTGGACAATGTCTAAGTATGAGTTTTCGCTCCTGGGATCTGTACGAATATTCTTTGCTGCAGAGTACGATGAAACATTCATGAACTATTAAAACTGCAATTCAACTCGAGAAACCACGCTTCGATATCTTTGACTGCAGATTGGTCAAAAAAATATCATGTCTCAAGATGTTACAATCTTTGACGACTGTAATTTAACCAATGTAAAACTTTATCTAAACTCTGAATTTTATCCGTATGACGATATGAATTTAGACTTTCATAAATTTAGATATGCTATTCTGTATGACATGTATTGACGTTTTGGTAAATCTTATTATGGATATGAGTGTGAAACGCTGCTGAATGTAATCACATTCCTGGAAAAAGACCTTTTGCGGTCATTGACTGTTCGCGACAAAACGAATCCATCAAGAGTGCTACTGTAGATGTGCGCATAGAATTTGATTGCAAAGAAAATGTTCCCGCGAATACTACCGCTTATTGTCTCATTTTACATGATCTTGTGATTGAATATTGTCTGTTGTCCAACGTAGTGCGCAAAATCATGTAACATCAAACTGATAAAAATTGAGATATTTGGCGTTAAAGTACAGTTTTGAAAAATTACTCGTCATGATCGTACCGACATTTGTGGATCTGCAAGGATTCATTGTCGATAAAAAATTTGTCGTAAAGGAAGTGGCGGTACTGAGAAAAGGATTCGTTCTCACGCATTACATTTTTGCTAGCCCCATGCCATGGCGTGTTCTTACAAAATCCGACATGTCTTGCGCTTCTTGGTTGATTGTCTATCATCATGGATTGCAATGGAAGGACGGGATGATCCCGTACAGCATGGCGAAACGTCTGATTACATGTGCTGTGTGTAACACGGATGACAGCAATACTATCATATACGTTAAGGAACTTCAGAAACGAGAATGGTTGTCGGATATACTCGATAACGATAATGGGATATATATCAAGACATTGGATGCGGATTACAAAGACATTGAATCTTTAAATAATCTGGATGTTAGTAATACTATACGATGTAAAAAACATATTAAGAATTGTGCATTACAATATGTATTTAAAATATATAACTGGTGGTCGCAACACCAAAATAATTGTGAAATTTTTTCAAAATAAAAAAAAATAAAATGCAATAAAATGTTTTCTATCCTATCCCCATATAAAATATATGATATAAGATATATAAATGTATGAAATGGAATATGATACGTTTAATATGCTATTTGATTGAGACGTTGACCGAGATAACTTATATAAGACGATCTCGTTGATAAATCACGTACGATAATGTGTAGATAAAAAATTCTTTGAAACTAACATGACTTTTTTCAATTCATTTCACAAGTGATAGTTCGATATTGGTTCGATGGCTGTATGATGCAGTTCGATAGCTGTATGATGCAGTTTGATAATAGTTTAATGGCGGTTCACACCTTTAGTCTACTGTTTCTCAACGACGCAGACAGATCGTGCATACATTAGTGAAGACTTTCTGGAAGACCTTTGTGAAAATGCAAACCATCCGTATTGAATATCCGTTACCGGTGTAAGTAGTGTAATTTTCATGTGCAGTGTACAAAATTAAATAATAATTGTACAAGTTTTTAATTGTATTCTTCTGGTCTTTTAGTACGTGTGTGTGGATGAGACGCCGATCCAGCTTGTCATTATTCACAACGAATTACGCGTGGGGATACCGCTTCCTGGTCCTCCAATGGACATTCCCCTAGGAGGATTAGTATCAGTTCGGCCTATTGACGAGCAAGTAAGTTTTTAGACATTTATATTAAAAAAAAAATAAGTTGTTAAATTGTAAGATTAAAAAATATTAATTTTTTCTAGCCATGGATCTATCGGGATGACATCAGAATACGAGGCTTTATTAATATAAGGAAAAAATTTTGGAAACGATATCATAGAAATATCCGTAGAGCGCAGAACGATGATGTATTAGAATGTTCATGCGACCAATTTGGTGAGGCGAATGTTTGGGACCTGTGTGTCGTCTATTTAATATGTCGCCATGGTAGATGAAAATCATGAATATTGGATATAAAAAATTATATTATAAAAAATTATATTATAAAAATATTAAATAAATGCATATTAAATATATGAATATATAAATATATAAAATATGCGTTCTCGTTCTCACTCCCATCTCTCGCGCGCTTTCATTCGCACGCTCTCGCTCCTACCCATTACATATTCCCGCAAGCTCTCACTTGCACTCATCGCACGCTTTACATACATATTCTCGCACGCTCTCTCACTCACACTCATCACACGTTTTCGCTCCTGCAATTCGCAAACTACCCATCACATACTACCCATCACGTTTTCTCGCTCCCACCCGATATTCATATATTTAATATGCATTTATTTAATATTTTTATAATATAATTTTTTATAATATAATTTTTTATATCCAATATTCATGATTTTCATCTATCATGGCGACATATTAAATAAACGACTCACAGGTCCCAAACATTCACCTCACCAAATTGGTCGCATGAACATTCTAATACATCACGTACATATCCTTGTTCGCTCGGCGGCGGCGGCGGCGGACGGCGGGCAGCAGACGACGAACGGCGGGCGGCGGCGGTCGCGGACTCCGATTCCCCCTCTCCCGCTCCTGGGTCGCGGACTCAAAAATCCTGCGTCAGCAATTTCCGCACCGCGAGATCCCCCCTTCCCGCGTGACGTCATACCCCCGCGCCTACAAGTTCCCCCGCACCCCGCTTCCCCCTCTGAATTCCATAGTTAAAACGCTCTTAGTATTAACTACTCTCTTCTTCAATTTTCCTTTTTCTTTCTTCTTGTTCGTTATACCATCTCAAACCTTCTTTAGATGACAGTACGGACGGCATTTTTATTTTGGGTGCTCTTTTCTTCTTTTTAAAATGCTCTTTTTGGCCAAAATATATATTCCTTAAATTGAAAAGGTACATTTGAATCCAAGTTACGTAAAACACTATCTTTAAGTGCTTTGATCATTTTTTATTCGATTGTAATTTTCAGTATGTTCCGCTTGATGTTGTCCGAGTGAGTCCTAGATGTGCACAGTAATAAACGGACAGCAGGCTGAGTGAAACGGACACAGAGCAAATGCGCACAGACCAAACGGACAAGTCGCAAATCCATGTGGTGCAGAGAATCCTTTGCACACACACGCACACACACACACACACACACGCGCGCGCGCACGCACGCGCACGCACGCGTGGTTCTAATTTGTATTCATGCTTTTAAAATAATTTTTTAGCTGTTATTTAACCTTTAAGGGAATGCTAAAGTACTCGTCAAATTTGATCGAGGTCGATGATGTAGAGTCATTTGTGTACATCATTAACAAGCTCTCGTACGTATTTCTTTTATAAATTTGGAAATCCTTTTCCAGACTAAAAGTACTTGTATTAATATCAGTTTGTGAATTAATCCGAGAATAAAAAAAATTATTTTTAGATGATCCTTTGTATTATACTGTATCTAGATCTGCAATTATGAAAAATTAAGTTAGCTAATCTTTTTTTAGCTCTTTATCTTAGTTTGAAATGCATGATATTGTTCGTATTATGTTATTCCTAGAAAAATATGGTTTTATTTTATATTTATGTATCATAGATTTTGTATATTAAACAAATATTGTCATCAAATGACAGTTTTACATGCAAAAAATAAATTTTTTTAAATTTTTTTATTAACTCGACCGTTTTCCTTTAGATTTTTGTGCGTATTTTAATTCTGTAAAAAGAATTTTGTAATTCTTTAAGCCGATTAAAAAATTAGTTTATTAGAAAAGTGTCGATATAACAGACGGCTTTAAGATCCCCTTAACGTTCACTGGGGTCTAAAAGACTCAAAAAGATTTAGTTTCAAGAAACTTTATATACAGCTATTTTTATTATTAAATAGCATTAAATTAAGAATCCTGAACATTTTTGTACATACTGATGTAAAAAACTTTTACTTTCATAAATAAATAAGTATACTTTGTAAAAGTTATTTGTTTTTTACTCCAATTTTTTATCCCAAAATTCACCTCTTTGATTCTCAAAATAAATATTTTGATTTATACAATTACAATTAAACTATTTTTGTTCTCAAAATTTAGCATTTGAAGAATCTCATTAAACTTTCAGCTTAAAATATAAAAAATTGTAAAAATTGTGAACTTTTTAATAAAAAGTCATTTTCTCGATTTTTTTGTTTTTCGAATTTATTCTTCGTATTTTATATCAAATTTCATAAAAAAACTAATCACATCTTAAAAAAAGATGTTCAAAGATTATCCATTAAATTTTTTTAACTTAAAACAATCAATATCTTTAATATATTGAGTATTTATGTGATCTAAACGACTATGGACGTGATGAGATTTTGAAGTGTGAATGTTAAAAGTTAAGAAATTTGTGAGATAATATCCGTAACATGAACTATAACTTTTTGGTAAATTTTTCTCAAAAAGAATGTTTTAGAACGTAGCCTTAATAAGAAAACGTTGATTCTTATAGGTGATAAGTCAAAATCTTAAAAATTTGGGACCTATGACGTTTCATGAAATCTCCATTGCAATTCTTTTTATGGGGTGCATATTTCTATGGGTATTTCGAGCTCCTGGATTTGTTCGCGGATGGTCGGAAGTTCTGACAAATGTGTAAGCATAAAAATTTTTATTTGTAAATTAATATTTATTAATAAAAAGAATTAAATGTTAAAACAGATTAATTCACATATGAATTAATTTAAAATTATTATTAAAAAGCATTTTTTTGCAAAAGATATTAGCAAAAATTCAAAAATGTATATTTTTTATAATAAACTTGTTATTTTATTTTTAACAAAAAATTATTGTATAGAATGATAGCGGATTCGATGCCTGCAGTTTTCGTATGCCTGCTAATGTTTTTCATCCCGAAGGAGCCGATCTTTATACACTTTTACAGTAAAGATTGTAAGAATTTTTAAGCCACGAAGTCAAATATGGTTTTACGCTTCGAGTAGATAGTTCTAGATCTTTTTTGTAGAAAAGAAAAATTAACGAGATTGGCGAGAAGTGATTTGCTACTTAATTTGTCTTCTTAATTTTATGAAAACCTTAGTAATCATAAAATTTTTATTGCAGCATTCAGACGACCGACTAGATCGTCCGAGGGTCTGATCACTTGGGAAATTATTCAAAAAAAAATGCCATGGAGACTAGTATTTCTGTTAGGCAGCGGTTTCGCTGTTTCTAAAGGTAGCAGTGTTTCTGGACTTGCCATGAAAGTAGGATTAGCTTTGGTGCCTTTGAAGGAATTGCCTCCTCTGTTAATGCTGTCTGTTGTCCTTCTGTTTGTTAATACTCTGACAGAGTTTACTTCGAACGTTGGCACAGCTAATATACTTCTACCTGTCGTCGCTCACATGGTAAGAATCCATATAGCAAAACAATGTTGAATCAATAACTCAAAAATGTTGAATTATAACAAATATTGAATTACACTTTCCGACTACGCATAGAATTTTCCAGTTTATATCCCTGTGCACAAGAGAAAAAAAGGGATCGAAATTTTACAATACCTCACATCTAGGGGTGTGTATAATAATATTATTTGGTCACTGAATTTAAATTTGAAGTCGAATTTCAAATCCAATCCAATATCGTTATATCGAGCTACTATGTTTAACGAGATAGCGACCTAGATAGATAGATAAATAGATCGATAGATAGATAGATATATGTTATTGTTCCCCTTAGGGTTACAAATTTTTACAAATACAATAATATACAAAAATACAAACACAATAGCTTTATCTAAACTTAACGTGAAACACTTAACCTACTTACACTTAAGAACTTAATCTACTGAGGGTGTAACATTCGCACGCTACGACGTCCATACTCTCCCTCTTTCGACACCTACACACACGCTTCCTGCTAGGACTTTTGTTTCTTATTGCCTTTTCGTTTCAACTTTAATCAACTTTTGTTTCATATTATAACATTTTATATTTAACATTTTCCTTTACTATTCCACATTCATTCTCTCCTGCTTTGTCTTCCATTCTCCACCTCCCAATCCTCCCAGTCCTCCTTCCTCATTCTCTCTCCTCCTCTCAATACCCTTCCCATCATATTCTGCCAGTTCCCAATTCCCCACTCCCTACGCCTCTCCTACACGTGCTTCCACATTTCCATCTCTCCCTTACATAGCCTACATAATTTTTCCTTCTCTCGCTCTCAATATTTCTTTTCCATCATCTGATTTTCTAACCTAAATCTTGCGATCCTTTCCCACCTACTCTCTCCCACCTCCCTTTTCTCTATATTCTGATATCCCCATCGCTTTTACCACACTCTACACCATCTATTATATTTCGACTCTCTTATTCTCTTCCACCTCTCTCTCTTCCCGGCCTCTCCTCTTCTGCCTCTTCCATGGTTTTAAATCATCCATTCTCTTCCCCTCTTTTCTTCTCCATCTCTTCTATTTTCCAACCTCTACATTAAAAAAATTATTTCCTTTTCTCCTCCCTTTCCTTTATTATTCTTTCTTTGCCCGCCCTCTCCTTCAGTTTCTCTAAACACTTTTTGGCTATTCTAATCCCTCTTTCCTCTTTAATCTCTCTTCAAAACTTTATGCTCTTTTCCCTGCTCTTATCTACAGTTCTTCTTTTTTTAATTCTTTCCCGACTGTATTTCAATAGAAGTATCTCATTTGGACATGTAATGATTGGACACGGTTCGGTTGGATACGCGCAATTGGACACGCACAATTGGACACCGCACGATTGGACACCGCACAATTGGACACTCTATCTGAACCTCTATTCTCAGCACTCACCTCAAATATCTTTCCTTCAAACACTCTACTTTCTCTCTCTCTCTCCTTCCATTCTCAGATCTCCACTTCATAACTCGCCACTGGCTAATCTGGCGAATAACCATAACCTTCTTTCTCAGTCTCCCCCAAATCTCCGCTTTCCTATTCCCCATATCTGTTCCATAATCGCTGTCGCCTTTTTTGCCCTCTCCTTAGCATGTATCTTTTGATCTTTATTTTTTTATCACATACGCTAGACAAGTAAATTTCTTAATTTCCTTAATCTTATCTCCTTTCCATTTCCAAATAATCCTCTTTAACTTTCCTCCCTCTCTTAAATCTTATAACTTTTGTTTTACTTTTAGACTTAAAGCTTTCACGGCTATTAAGGTTGCTTCCAATAGAAAGGGCTTCCGGATACATGTCGCGTCCTGATACAGCGTTGCGCCGACATTTCGCAAACGTTGTAGTTTTCATATCAAGGCTAGGAGCTCCGATACTGAGCTCTCTTGGATTGTGACCGTTCTTATGTACCCTTTGTCCTGGTGGTAGAGTTGGGGTGAAGAGAGGGGACGGAGCTATTTGTCCAATAGTAGCACAGTTCATTGGCCTACTATTGGTTAATTGTTGGCCAATCTGAATAAAATATGGCTAATTATTTGTCAATTAATATGTGTTACTCGAAAATATTTTAATTAATTAATTAAAAAATCGGTGGACAGTGTGCCAAATCGAACTTATCTGATAATCTTTATCACAATTAAAACTATCGAGATGTTTCAAAATTTCTATACTTTCACGATGTTTACTGGCGAAGTAACTTTGAGAAGGGGCTGGCATTGTAGCTTTTTCGTATTGCACGGAGTGTCCAGTCTCCATCCAGTGTTCGGCTAAGGCTGATTAAGAAAAGTGGCCGTATTTGGTACACCGTTGATATTTTTTTATTCGTGTACTGATTTTTCTCCCTTTCTCTTATGTACACTTTGGGAGTGGCTTAATTCGACGTAGTACAATTGGACACAGTGTAGATGGACATGTTGGAAATGGACACAAAATAATGTACACTGTTTAAATGGATACGGCTTATTTAGACACACAAATTTTGTACACCGCAGAGTTGTACATCGCAAAGTTGCACCGCAAAGTTGTACACCATACATTTCTATACCCTTTTGTTTAGGGCACCCTTACCGGTAAAATGGGTGCGAAAGAAGAGCCGAACGTCCCCGTTGTATCCTCGTTTGTGCGCGCGCGCGTGTGTGTGTGTGTGTGGTCACGGTTACGGTGCAGAAATGTACGGTGTACAACTTTGCGTTTTGTGTCCATTTGCAACGTGTCTATCTGCACTGTGTCCAAGTAAAGGCCACCCTACAGTTTTCCGCAGGGGCAGGGGATTTCCTATACCCTTGCTGATTCTAAACGTGGTCTCTGATCCTTTGCATTAAGAAGTAATTGGAAAATCTTTCTTTGTGGTTTGAAGATCACTTTTGGGTCTACGCAACAATTTTGCTAATGTGTTCTGTCGTATCTTGAAGATACGGAAGAAAAGTCGTCTTGTTCCCTTCTCTTTTTTTCTTTCTCTTCATCCAGCGTTCCGATGTTGTTGAGACTTGAAATTTTGTTCTTTATTCTTTGGACTGTTCGATTAATGTTTTTGCTGCTATATTTATTTTTTGTTAGAACTTGATTAAGATGTTCTAATTCTCCAATCAAAGAAGTTGATTTGGAAATTATGAGGGCTCTATATATCAGTAAATTAATGACTGAATTCTTTTGCAAAGTGTGATGGTGTGAGGTAAAGATATTGATCTGTGTGTGTTGATTTTCGATAGACCTGATGGCTTAAAGTATCATCTCTGTTTCTTCTAACCAACACATCTAAAAAAGAGATTTGGTTGTTTTATTCTACTTTTATTGTGAACTTGTTAGGATACTGAGAGTTGAGAAGGGCAAGAAATTGAGAAAGGGCATCTCTGCCATGGCTCCAGATCACAAAAGTGTCATCAACATATCGGAACCATATAGATGGTTTGAGAGTTTTTTAGAATTCGATTTTCAAAATGTTACATAAAGATATTTGCGATAATGGGTAAGATGGGAGAGCTCATTGCTGCTCCAGTAGTTTGTTTAAAGAATTCTCTTTAGAACTAAAACTAAGTTTATGCTAAACAATGTTCTATTAATAGAAGGAGGTTCTTAGCAATTCTGTCGGATTTTCTGATAATGTTCAAATTGTCCTGTATTGAAACATTTGTGAACAATGAGACTATATAAAAGCTTACAAGGATATCATTAGTTTTTGTTTTAATTTTAGTAATTTTGTTCACAAAATCTTAAATTCTTAGTATTAGAATCATTGAGTCGAGTAAGTTCTTGGAGAGGTCTGGTGAAATAGCCTAAATTATAAATGGGTCCACCTCTGTTGCTAACAATGGGGCGTAATGGCACTAATTCTTTATAAATCTTTAAGAAGACCGTAGAGACTAGGAGCCGAAGATTTTCTGGGGATTAGATTTCTAAAAATTTGAGGAGGAAAATTTGCATATCTGAAAGGAGAAGTCGTTTTCTTCTCTATAGTCGAGTTGCGTTTAAGTTTTTTATAAACTTTATTATCCGACAGCATAGTTTCGATTTTTTTGCAGTAGTCTTCCATAACCACATATTATTTTGTTTCAGATTTCTGAATGCTAAGCGTTTTTCTCTGCTGACATTTTGGCTGGGGACTTTTGCCTTGTGGAGGATTTTGGTCGTCCATTTTCTAATGTCGTTACTTTTTTCAGGAAAAAGGTGAAAAATAGCCTTTTCTATTTGGCTGGTGATTTCATTTCTAGGGATGCTAGTAGGGATGCTAATAGTAACTGCAAAATTAAGTCTCTTGGAAAGGACAGAAGCTTCAGATGGAGATAAAGCTTGACTGTCAAGATTTATTACTGTACGTGTGGAAACTGGAATTTGGACCTGAAGACTGATCTTATTATACTTACTGTTTTGTTTCCGTGTTCTTGTCTCAGCGGAACGGATGGCTTGTTCATATGTCATCCGATTCAGTGTTTGCCACGATTTTGTTTTACTTAAGTTTAATACGAACTCTTCTTATCCAAATAATTCCTCAGCCTCTCTATCATACTCTTCATTTTTTTCCCTTTTCTCCGCCATAATCACAATGTCGTCCGCATATGCAAACGAGTATATTCTTTCATCACCCAACCTTACTCCTCCCCATTTCATCTTACCCATCTCTTCCTTCAGATCCGCTATCAGGAGACTAAACAGCAACAAGCTTAGAGGATATCATTGTCTGATCTCCCCTCGCAGATCAAACGTCTTTCCAAACTTTTCCCTTCATTTTTAATTTATTTTTCGTCTCTCTCGTTAACTTTTTCACCCTCCTAACCAGATCTTTCTTTATCTCTCTCTTCCTCATTGCCTCATACAACACTTCATTATACACTGACAAGGGAACCTCGCGAACTCGAAAATTCAGATTTTAATGAAACTTGGCGTAAATGTAGAGGGAGTGAATACATGAATTTAGAAATTTTTAGTTGGTGCCTAAAAACGGTTTGAAGGGGTGAAACGACCCTTTAAAGTTGAGACGATTTTTGCGGTTTTTCGATATATCTCGTAAATTAAACAAAATATAAAAAAATGTTTCATACAAAAGTTTTACAGTATAAATACCTTTATTTAACTATGCTATTAAAAAAAAAATTTTTTTTCCCAAAAAATTAATAGCGTAGTTAAAAGGAGGTATGTATGCTGTAAAACTTTTGTATGAAACATTTTTTAATATTTTGTTTAGTTTACGTTAAATTTAACGTTTAAAATAAGAAATCGCAAAAAATCGTTTTATTTAAACTTACAGCAGTTTTTTCTGCGGCACAGGAGCCATAGAGAAGACCTTCCTTATTTTTCTTCCTTTCTCTAAAATGTTTCTCCTGTTAAATACCTTTTATTTTTATTAAATAATTGAATATTAATAATTTTATTATTAATATATTTTTATTATGTATATAAAACTATTTTACATGTATAAAATATGTTATCATAATATATTTTTGATAAAATATAATTATAATTTTGACAATAGCTTTCCACATCACCTCTCAGGTATTATTGTTCAATACGTTTTTTTAAATAGTAATTTTCCCAGTAAGCCTATTCCACTAATAATAATAATAAAACGTTAAAACATAACAAATAAGAAAACAACTTTTTTATAAAATGGAAAAAGTAATTTGAAAAAACTGAAGCCATTTGTGTATAATTTAATATAAATTAATTTAATATAAATTAATTTAATATAATTTAATTAATGTAATATAAAAAAGTTTAATGCGATTTTCTAAAGTCATTTGTACGATTTTACTAAAGATGATATATTTGTAGAGATTTTAAAAGAACTAACTTGCATCAGCGAAGATAATGTTTTATCGCTAAAAGAAAAACGTTTTTGGTAATTATTCAGTTTAGGGAAGGCAACCGATGACTTCAACTTTGACATATGTTATCAAGGTCACTAACAAAAAAAGTTTCATAAATACGACACATGATAATTATTCAGTATAGGAATACGTCACATGGGTTTGTGACTTTCCACGTAGCGATCTACCTACAACCCTTCCCCCTGCTTACAAAGTGGAACAATGTCCATGCTTGTACTTTTCCACAAGGATTTGCGACTTCAGATTTGAAATTGTGGCCCGAAAAGGGCAACTAACGTCGAGCACTGCTGTAAAACATAAAAATCAAAGAGACACGTATTTTTTTATGTACGGAATTTCATGTTTATATGGTAAAACACCCTTTTGAAAGGAAGGAGTATTTTGTAAAACAAAAAAATTAAAAAAATTTTCCTTTACAACTTCGAAACACTCTTGAAACCGTACAACTTTTATTTAAAAAATGTTTTTCTTTCGAAAAATCGATCACCTATACTTTTGTCAGCAACTTGCAATGTTGTTTAACTACGAAGATCGTATGTGAACAGGTGCTATTCCGTTGCGCATATTTTTTCATATGTCAAAAAACGTGCGCAAAGACACTTAACGACATCGATAGTTGTCGTTAAGTGGTTACAGAATAGCATTCCTGATACTTTGTGATGATCCATGAATACTAAAGCTTATAAATATATATTTGTTACAGATCAATTTAACAGATATATTTAACATGTCGATACGATATTTTTTGTCGATTGCACGAATTTGAAATTTGCACTACATTTTAAGCTATTTTACAAAATAAATAAGGTATTTTTTTAATATCATGAATTTTAAGTCTCAATATGATATTGCACATTGATTTTATTCGTATTTAACTCAATCATGTCGCCGTCATCAGAATGACCCAATGTGCACCACATGGACATTAACGGTTGGATTTTGCACATCATGCGGCTCTGAAACTCATCGGTGGAAATTTGCACTTACTGATTTAATATAATGGATAACTGACGCGCCAATTTCACTAAAGTCAACAGAAGGTTCGCCATTTTAGCAACCTGCTCGGATCACACATAAATATACACATACTGATACATAAAAAATGAAAATTCGAATTTTTTTTTAAATCGGCCTTTTCATATGATGTGTAAAATTCGATCGTCAACTTCCACGTAGTGCACATCGGGTCACTCTGATGATGGCGATATGATTGAGTTAAACACGAATAAAATCAATGTGCAATATAATATTAATAATCAAAATTCATGATATTAAAAAAAATACCATATTTATTTGCTAAAATACCCTAAAATGCGGTGCAAATTTCAAACTCGTGTGCAATCAACAAAAAACATCGTATCGATATGTTTTTTATTGCTTAGAAAAGAATAAACTTTAAGAATCTGGATTAATATTAGCAAAATTTTAACGAAAAACTTGTGAAAAATGATAACAAACTTTTACTTTTTTCAATTAAAAAAAACATGTTTGGTTTTCATACGATACAAAAGGTTCACACTTAACAAATCAAACTTTCGTGTAGGGATTCTTAAAGTAGAATCTTTGCCCTTTAGTTTAAAAAAAAGTACATGTAATTTGGAGGATTTTCCGCAAAGTTGCATCACTTTGAATATTGCCTAAAAATTCGATCAAAAATTTTTGTCACGTTTTTTTTTTGCCAATGTATAAAAGGTAAAAAAAAATTTTTAATAAAAGTTGTACATTTAAAAGAGTACTTTAAAATTAAAAAGAAAAAAAAATTTTTTTAAATTGTTTTATTTAACAAAACATCCTCCACTTTTACTTCTTTGAAATAAAAAACTTTTTTTTCGCCAAATTAAAAAGTTTCTTTTTTGTAAATTCAACTATGTATATTAAAGTTATGTTACCAAATATCTCTCATTTTCAAGAATTAATTATAATTTTTCCGTATATAAGCTATCCGTACTCATATGCACTTTGTATTATCAACAATTGCACAAACATTTTAATTGAAAACATGTAATTCATCACGTTCTTGATATGAGAGATACGTGACTTTTAGAAGTTTATTTTTTATATATATAATACATAGTTATATATAAAATTATATATATATATGTATAAAATAAACTTTATTTAAGCTAACAAATGTTATTGCAAAGGCATCGAAATCTGATAAAATAACATCAGTTAATTAAATAAATTTTCTTTTATATAAGATTCCAGATTTTTAAATATTGATTAAAAAAAATAAATTTGCATAAACAATTACGTAATAAAATTATATAATAAAATTAATTTCTGATACACAATCAATTACCATCCTCATAAAATCTTATATTTAATTTAACAATGTAATAATAATCATAAAAATTATTAAATTAATGTATTGTCTTATTGGAATGTGAAGTTGCAATAATGTAGCTGTAGTAAATGTTTGTGGTGCAAAAAGTCATTATATTTAAAACATTTCTTCATTGAGTATTATTATTGTAATGAGGATAATGAGTAAACGATAAAAAATATACAAATTTATTGTACAGATATATAAAAATTATTTTATTAATAAATGTTTATTTTTTTTTATTAATATAATTTTATTAATAAATTATTATGTAAATTACAACCTTATTATGTAAATAAACAAAATGTAAAAGCATAAAAACGAAAATAGTTTTAAGAAAATATTTATAAGATATTATAAAGAAATAATGTATAGAAATAAGTAAAATAAAAAGTTGTATTAGTTTTAAAGAAAAGTAATAAAAACCATTATAATTCTTAATATTATTAATAATTTGTGATGTTAGAAACAATTATATTGATTTATATTTTATATCTTCTTGTTTAGACAATAATTATTTGCGCATATGAGCACGGATAACGTATATACTGAAATATTTATCAATTCTCAAAAATGATTTTGTAACAGGTTTAATATGCATGGTCGAATTTAGAAAAAAACCCTTTTAATTTGGAAAAAATTAAAATGGTAGTATTTTGTTAAACAAAAATTTAAAAAACTTTTTTTTACAACTTCAAAGTACTCTTGAAACTGTACAACTTTAATTAAATTTTTTTTTTCTATTTTTTATACTTCCGACGATATTCGCTTCAAAAGAAAAGAATTATTTTTTTAAAAAATATGTGTATATTAGATTTGTGTGTTTGATAACATATTTCAAGGAGAATTAATTTGGCGTCGGACACTTGTAACATTTCCCTTATAAGATATATAACTCCAAACTCTAAAATATTAAAGAAAATTTATTATGAAAATTACTTCAGCTAAACTAGAACCTGGGTCCTTTAGTATTCCGGATGGATATGGACATCCTGCAACAGATTTTTCTTCGTATGCATTTTGCATCATTATTAATGTTTCCAAAACTTTATTGTAGCTCTTTGTTCCATAATGAAAATCGTGACAAATCAATAAAGTTAAAAAATTTGAAATTTACTGCAGACAAGATAGCGACATCAAAAAATGCACTGTAAAAAATATTCGAATAATATCACTATTAAAGTGAATAACTTTTACTATGTAAACGGTATCTTTACTAAATAAATTATATTTATATTTATTAAATAGCTTTCAATTAAAAAATTACTTCTTGAACAGTTCTAGTAAAAAAAGAAACCGCGAAACGCAAACGCGGATCGGCAATGTAATGTTAACGAGTGTATGATATACCCCATACCCGATTCTTTGAAAAGTGGTTTAGGTTTTTAAGAAGATACAGTGCGCTCTATAATTTAGACTTTATTTTTTCGAAAACTAAAGTTTATTGATAAAAATCTTTTGTACTGCGACGCGTTTTTCTTCGGGAACCGCCAGGTCCAAAAAGACTACGTCCAATTAATTGGTAACGACTACTAATATTAACTGGTAACGCTTTCTCAACGATATCGGTAACTCGTGAAAACAGTATCTACGAAATCTTATATATTTTGGGCGCCAGGTACGGAATTCCGCGCCACACAATAGTTCGGTAACAGAGAAGCGTTACAGATACCGGTAACTCTTGACTCGAGGCGGTAGAAAAGCGTGGTTCTCAAATAAATCATATGTGTGAAGATTTTGGGGTAGGTTGCAGAATAAAAGTCGTACACAATATTTCAAGAGTTTAACAATAATGCAAATATATTTTAAGTAGTTAATGATTGAGGTAACAGACGGAAACAACCGACATTATTCGAGTGTTCGAAACACGGTACGTTAATAATGTAACAATATACTTGAAATGAGCAAAGTAGTAATCCACAGACGGAAACAATAATAATTTTGCCGATATCCGGGATGCGATGAATTCATATAAAGATGTGTTCTCTTTTTTATTCGTACAATCGAGACAACAATTATCCCCGAGAAATGTACAGACTATAAACCACGGTGTAACGGACCATGCCCCGACCGGCCAACACCGACCGCGCGGCCCGACCGACCAGCCGCCGGACCGACATAAAGGGCAGCGTGCCCGCCAAAGACCGCCGCACCATCGAGATAGCATTCATTTTGGCGGCCTGCGTACTCCCTTCCCAAGCCAGCATCCCGTCCGACGGGATGCTGGGTACGGAGGAGACCGAGGATCACCGGAGGTCCCCGAAGCGCTGTCGAGAGCGGTATATAAGGCCGCCTTGACAGCGACGAGTTCACTTCTCGTTATCCCGTCTGACTCGTTCCGACGAAAAGCCTAGACCCTGTGAGCCAGAAACAACCGTGGAATATTCTCCGCCTTCACCGAGAGCTCTCGGTCGCTACACCAACGCAATCGCATATCTACGGGGCCCGGTAAAACGGAACGGAGTGTTCTCCGCCTCTATCCGAGCGTTCTCGGAGCCGACGCCCCTCCTGGAAAACCGCCAAAAATACGCGGAATCTTTGCCGAGATTCCAAGAAACACATCGCACCCGTCAAAACCGTCGGATAAACACCCCGGCCCGCGCCGCGCGCCCGCCGGCCCCGAAACTCCGAGCTCCGCGCTCAGGACGATTACCGCCCGCCTTACCGCGCGCCGTTACCGTTCCGCCGGAACAGCTGATCCGGCCGGGCAACCGACGCGAAAACACACTTGGACGCATATGTACATACCAACTTTGTAAATATCGCGAATTCATGTAGACGTAAGATTCTCAAATATATCTCGTTATCACCGAACCATCACATTTGCTGTCTCTGAACCCTTTTTCGCCCTAGATTCTTTCCGAGCTAGGCCGTGCGAAGAACGGTTGTTACAACGGTAAATGGCAGAAGGCCAACGATTCTTCTCGCAACAGTACTAAATTAATTTTACGGTAACGGCAAACGAGATAAATTACAATTAGTTTTGACTGTTGGGACTAGCAATTCGAGGGGAACGTAATAATTAATGAAAGTTCGGGGCCAATCGGTACGACGCACAGTGGGACGAAACGCCAAATTAGCGGACATGGTTTAATAACCATTAGTTTTTTTAAAAAAATAATTTATAAATTAGTATACAAGGGGTTTTTGAGATGGCTGATTCCAATTTTTTTGTTTATTTAAACAAATTCAAAATGGCGGATCCAATATGGCGGTTGAAAATCACAGTTTTACATTATATTTGTTTAAAAAACCTGTAATTAAGAGTTTTTTTATCACTAATTTTATTTTTTTTGTTTATTTAAACAAATTTAAAATGGCGGATCTAATATGGCGATCGAAAATCACAGTTTTCATCATATTTGTTTAAAAAAAACATGTAATTAAGAGTTTTTGGTCACTAATTTTATTTTTTTGTTTATTTAAACAAAATTAAAAATGGCGGATCCAATATGGCGGTCGAAAATTGCAGTTTTACATCATATTTGTTTAAAAAACCTGTAATTAAGAGTTTTTGGTTCCTAATTTTATTTTTTTGTTTATTTAAACAAACTCAAAATGACACAGTGAATTGAACATAGGAAAGAACGGACATTGCACTTACAGGAACAATATAACAACTAAAGCGAAATAATTATGCATACATAATTATGAAGTGTGTACCTTATTAATGTAAATAATTAATGTTTGCAATATTGCAATAAACAACAATTTCTATAAGTACTCGCTCGAGATGTGCAAAATCTGACCGTGCAACCTCCTCGTGGTGCATATTGGTTAATACTAATGCCGGCAGTAGCAGCGCGCAGCGTGCTTATAAAAATTGTTGGTTAATACAATTTTGCATATAATTATTTATTGGTAAGATACACACTTCATGATTATGTATGCATAATTATTTCGCTTTAACTATTGTATTTAATCTTTACAAGTGCAATGTTCGCTGTTTCCCATCTTTCTACTATGGTTACACGATGATTCAAAATTTTCTTTTAATATAAACGTTTAATATAAAATAACCGTAAATATTGCGATTTATAATATATAATTAATTAATATATCTACAACGACAATATTGTAAAGTAATATTTAATATTTTTAGTGGCACATATTAATATTAACAGTGTAAGACATATACATATAGAGATTTCTTCGGGATCCTTTTTGCGATAAATAAATGTATCTTTCAAAGTAGCAGATAGTAGCAGCTAAAACACGTTTTTTCACGAAGCAGAACATCCCTTTAATCAAATATTAAAAACCAAATTTTAAGATATCATAAGATTTTTTATAAAAGTTATTTTATAATTTAGTTATCGAGATTTTCTTCGAAACATTATAAAATTGGTTGTCAAAGCTTAAATTATATTATTCTATGATTCGAATGTGGATATTTTTCAAGTAAAAGAATAGTCTATTTAATGTATAAAAGTTGGTTTGTTAATATAGTAAGTGGGAAAAACTATACTGCCTTGAAAGTAAATAACTAAATCGATGAAAATTCAGAATTGTCTAATTTGTAATATTTATGGTCATTTTACGCACCGATTGAAACAATACATTTCAAAATGAGGGTTATCTACAATTTCTATTATGTTTCAAGTAACCGAATTTGCAATCAAAAACTGGATACGAAAAAAAATTTTTTTCATCTCATGTCCGCGTTTTTACGTAGTTCGGCCCATTGTGCGACGTCCCGTGCGGCGCATAACTCTAATTTCTAACACTAATATCCAAAGGTAACACAACAAGAACGGTAACAGACTACCGAATTACCGGTAACGCAAAACACAGTATTCTTCATCCGAATCCGCACGAGAGCCGACCGCCTTACCCGAATCTTACGAAAATCCGTAGTGGCTGCCGAGTGATGGCTTTACAGAATCTGCTGAATCATCAGGGTTGGTCCTGCTGCAGTAGCTCTTTTCCGGTACGTGGCTCGCCGAACAGTGCCGAATCCCGGTCTCACCGCGGCCGGCTCGAATCTCTGCGCAGGTGCGTGCGCTTCGATCTCCAGCGCTTAGATCGATTCGCCTTGCGTAGCCCTTGATCCTTGCAGCGCCGCTCTATTTTTCGAGAATTTTCCGGGACTATGAACTGTCAATACTCTGATGGTATTGGCGGAATCCTCACTCGGCGCCTAATTTCTAATAAAAGAACTAACAAAAGGATAAAACGACAGTAACGCGAGAATTTGAGAGTAACAGAGTTGCTTCCCCTTCGCCTCAACAAAGAGCAACTCCGGACCACCTCCCTCGGTCGGACTTACGCCCTTGTGACGAACGCGGCCAAACGCGTCACGTCACAGTACATACAAGAGGAAATCCCTTTTGTACAATATAAAGTTTATATTATAAACAACATTTATCTATTATACACATGACTGAGGATCCTCTTGGTAGTTGAGTAAAGTATATCTATATACGAAAGTTGATGAAATTATTATTGGACACACAATATTATATACTTGTATGTATTATATATTTATACTGTTTTTTTCAATTGTCAAAAAATAATTTATTCGTGTACGCACGCACACACACACACACGCGCGCGCGCGCAAAATGTTTCAATTTTTAACAATATTTATAATCAATGAAAAAACATTGATACAAAATAATAAAATATTTATACATTAACTTTCAACAATCTCAGCAATGTTCTTTTAATGTTTTTAGCTGTACAGCGAGTTTGTGCAAAAATAAAGAGAGCGTTGCACTTGGACACCGTTCATTTGGACACGTTGCAAGTGGACATGATTTAAATGGATATGAAATTTTGGACGCGGTTCAATTGGACACCGTTTACTTGAACACGAAAAAAAAATACGCGCTGTTCACTTGGACACCGTTCACTTGGACACTGTTCACTTGAACACCATTTACTTGGACACCGTTTATTTGGACACCGTTTATTCAGATACCGTTTAATTGGACACTGTTTATTTGGACACCATTTATTTGGACACGAAAAGATGCGCCCTGTTCATTTGGACACCGTTCATTTGGACACCGTTCACTTAGACACAGTAAGAAATAACTATGTCTAAAGCACCCATACCGGCGAGAGGGGGTGCGAGAGGGTGGCTGTTTCTTTTCGTGTCGAACTGAACGTCCAAGTGAACAGGGAACATCTTTTCGTGTCCAAATAAATGGTGTTCGATTAAACGGTGTTCGAATAAACGGTGTTCAAATAAACGGTGTCCAAATGAACAGTGCCCAAGTGAACGGTGTGCAAGTAAACGGTATGCAAGTGAACGGTGTGCAAGTGAACGGTGGGCATTTTTTCGTGTCCAAATAAACGGTGTCCAATTGAACCGTGTCCAAAATTTCGTGTCCATTTGAACCGTGTCCACTTGCAACATGTCCAAATGAACGGTGTCCAAGTGAAGGCCACTCAAAATAAAACATATCGATTGTCAATATCAACGATCAGAAGACATTATTTTCGTTAATTTTATCATGTAATTAAAATTAGTATAAATTACGTTTCTATCTTTAAATATACGTTTTGTCCTATAATTTAACATTTTTATACATTACGTTTTTCCTATTTATTAGTAAGTTTTGACCAGGGGGTGCAAACTCATACCTGAAAGAGAAGGATACGATTTTCACCGCCGCTTATCCTTGGATTCGGAAGCCAGGAATTAAATTGTTTACATAACGAAGGTCACGTGAGAATACTCATACATAACCACTCTACACACATATGTCCATGCATATATATAGTATTTGTTAGTAAATGCTACAAAATATTTTAATTTTAAAATAAAATAAATTAATAAGTATGTATTAAATCAAATTTATTTATTAATAATTAATGTTTACGTACATCTAAAAATTTTGTTTTTTTTAAATTAAATATTAAGTAAAAATAATATTGATTAGAATGCAATGCAACAAAATTTTCCCATCCCACTCATAAACAGACTGCGGACTGTCAGATATAAGTCTGTTTTTTTATAACTATACACACACACACACACACATACCTTTAATTTACCATTTACCTTTTTTTGACATTAGAAGAAAAAAATAGTGTGAACTAGTGCGTATAGCAGAACAACAGGTTTTATACCCGGTGTGGTTAAAAAAATGTGATGCATAGCACAACGCATCATGATGTATACCATTTATATACTACATTAATGTAGTAATGTAAGATATACATTCATACATCCATACATATAAACATTTTACATTATATAAATATATATAAAACATATATAATATCATAAAACTATCAAATCTTCACACAACCCCGTTGAAATGATATAGAAATCCAGATGATTATCCACATGTATGTAGATTCCCATCGATTTTAGATGGTTTTGTATAAATTCCATATGGATAACCATATGGAATCTCGAAGGCATATCTTTCGGTTGAAAAAATATGACTTCTTCGAATTAAAGGTTGAAGTATGTATTGTTTGTGGTCTTAGCTCAACTGTACAATAAAACCTTGCATGGAAACGCAAGGATCCAATCAAGAAGTAACACAACTTGCAATAAAGAAAATAATGAATCAATCAGAATCCTCTCCGGCACGATACCACTGTGGTAGGTCAAAGAATTGTAGACACTCTCTTCGCAGGCTGCGCTCGTCGTTCAGGGAATGCAGGTGACGTTCATCTTGACAAATGGGGAAAAGGCGTGTCGATGTTAAAAATAAAAAGGATTTTGAACGGGATACACCTTGGTTGAGATAATTCTGTTATTTGTTGCAGGGATCCTCCTTGGGGTGTTGATTGTTGCCTTCTCGGAAGTTATCAGCATTGGCTGTCAAAATTAGAAAACAAAAAAAAGGGGAAGGTAATAACTACTAAGGAGTGTATACTGTAACCTCGAAGATGATTGAGTGATCGACCTGAGTTAGTATACCTCAAAAATGTGGAAAATGATACTGTATCCTCGAGGGTAACAACAGTCGACCCGAACTAGTATCTGAAGAGTATGCATGTATACTGTTACCTCGAGAGTGACAGAGACGTCAACCCGAGCTAATATACTTCAACAAAGAGAATTATCGATACTGTAACCTCGAGAGTGATGCGAGGATCAACCCGAGCTAGTATCTTATTATTGCGTTTATTAACATCTTCGGTGAGATTGTAATTAATGTTATCTCGAAAGAACGTAACAAAAGACTCGAATTGAATTCCGGGCGCATCTATTCGTGCTCATGCTACAGCTCTCAAGGAGCGTACCGAGACGTGCGTAAAAATGGCCGTCCAACAGTCTTAACGCGCCTCGCGATCGTACCCGCATTTGCCCGACGTGACCTTGTGTAATTGATTAGAGTGAAGGGATAGGAGGTGGTGACTCTCTAGACCGCGAGGCAAGTTAAATGACTTGTGTTATTCGGGAGGGGGAAGGGATTGTGTCCGGGCGCCCTGAGATCTCGACGAATCAATAGTAGAGAAATCCTTTGACTCAACCCCCGAACTTTGGAGAATTCCGAAGAACACAGACGAGAAGCTCGATTTCCAGGAACTCCTCTCTCGAACTCCAGCTGAAAAACGATCTTCAACATGCACACACAACAGGAACCTACCGTAAGTCGCACCAAAGCTGTCGTCAAGCAAATCAACAACTTCCACGCGCGCTCACCCAACGCCTGCGACCCCGCTCGCACGGCGCCTATACCCGACCGAACTGCCGCCGCTCGCACTTTCAGGACCGTGAGAGCTCTTTTTAACACGTTCCCGCAACAAAGTACATGTTTATTACAATTCCCTAAAGTTTTCTTAGAATCACATTTAGTTAATACGTATAATTTAAAAGAGAGACAAAGTAAAAAAAAGTTTTTTTAATTAGTTTAGAAAAAAGTATTACATTAACCTATTTAAGACCAAATGTCCACCATTTTTTGTTTACGTTCAACGCTAAAACTTGTTGAGGATAAAAGAAGAGATGGTGTGGATAAGCCGGCAAAAAATATATATATGTATTTAGATAAGATAATTAATGCGTCTTCAGAAGACGGTGGCTGTGATTGGACTGACTGCACAAACGAAAAGAAAAAGGGCAATTGCGCATGTCCATGCTAATCGCCACAACAATACATGTGCACTCATAGCGCGGTAAATTTAAACTGAACAATCGGTTTGTATAATATTCATCTCCTACAAAACTTTTTACATAGACGTTGTAAAAAAAGATCTGTTTAGCGTTTTCCATAGTCTGTAACCTCCTCTTTCGAATGCCATCATCAAAATTGACGTACAAAACGAGTAAAAAAAGTTATGACCCATTTTTTTAAAAAGAGCAACATTTTTCGACATTTTTTTTTCTAAAAATTCCATATTTTGGATGCGAAAATATTTTTCAAGATCATTGCAATAGAGATTGAACGTGGAATAGATATTTGCTCAAATTCTATTGCGATTTTTCAAAAATTCAACATGGCAGATTAAATCATTAAAAGCATTGACGAAAGCGAAGAAGGCCGCTCTTTATCAATATAAAATCTCATGTTGTCATGCTGACTATCTGGTTTTTGTGCGGTTAAGAACTCAATGCAGATTTCTCTCTAAACTGTGCTTAAAAAACTATGTAAAGCATTCTGAGAAAGCGATATCATATAACGTAAAATCATTTTGGAATTTTATAAATTCCATGAAGTCTTCTTGTACATTGCCACCGTATATATACCATAATGGTGCTAACTTAGAGGATGCCCCGGAAATTGCTAATTGCTTTGCAGATTTCTTCGAATCGGTGTATCTTGTTTCTGATGGACGAGATACTCCGACACATTTAGAGTGTGATCAACGTATACAAGGTACTGATATCACTAGCGGAGAAGTATTCGATAGCATTAATACTCTGCAAACAAATTCTGGATCGGACCCGGATAGCATACCTCCTGTTTTTCTTAAGGCGTGCAATTTTATAATGGCAAGAGTGCTATGGCTGGTGTACAGGAAGTCTTTATCGAGCGGCACTTTTCCTGAATCCTGGAAACTATCCATAGTGACCCCCATATTTAAAAATGGTAATAGGGCCAAGAAATTATAGACCCATAAGTAAACAAAATGTCATGGCAAAAATACTCGATAACATTATTGCGAATAAGATTACGTTATTGTTTAAAAATATAATTATCGAGGAGCAACACGGTTTTATTGCTGGTCGCTCAGTCTCAATTAACCTTGTTCTCTATTACGATACTATAAATTCAGTGCTTGAGGAAGGATCGCAGATCGACGTAATGTACACCGACTTCGAAAAAGCTTTCAATAGTGTTGACCATGATCTTCTGATATCGAAGTTGTGCGCTTTAGAAATCGATGGACAATTATTGGGGTGGATGTCGAGCTGGATCAAAGGTAGATCACAGGTACTGCCTCTCGAAAAGTATTTGTGCGACCTCGAGAGTTCCTCAGGACTCGCACTTAGGACCGATATTATTTAACCTATTCATAAACGATATAAGTACAGTTTTTAAACACTCAAACTTTTTACTATTTGTGGATGACCTTAAAGTGTTTCGCCAGATTAATAACATTGAAGACGCGGCCTTTCTACAGCTCAATCTCCACCGTTTAAGTTCGTGGTGTGACTCGAACAAGTTGCGATTAAATATTCAGAAGTGCTATATTATTCGGTTTGTCCGGACATCGAACATAATACTATCCGATTATTACCTAACCGGAGCTCTGCTATCGAGCGTGGACTCTGTCCGTGATCTAGGAGTGACTTTTTGCACCGATTTGTCCTTTAAGAAACATTTTTTGCTTCTCACTACCCTTGCGTACAAGAAACTTGGATTTGTACTGCGATCTTGTAAATACTTTCGTAAGTCTAACACGCAAAAACTGCTTTATTGTGCCCTGGTAAGACCTCATCTAGAGTTTGCCTCGTCCAGCACCGCTTTTATACAGATAACCCAATGCTTTATTATAGTCATAATTATAATTTTATACTAAAAAAGCTCAAACTACAGTCACTAGAGAATAGAAAAACGGTTTCGGATCTTACGCTTCTTTTTGGACTGATTTGTGGGCATATTGTTTGTTCGAAACTGTTAGAAAAAATTAAATGGCATGTCCCAGCTAGGCCCCTTAGAAGCTGCGAATTATTTTACGTGAAATCGCACTGCACGTTATATGGGAAATATAAACCAATAAATAGGATTTGTATACAGGCAAATACCATTTCATCTAGAGTTGATTTTTATCATGGATCTATAATTACTTTTAAACGATCACTGTTTGCCTTGCCCCATCGACCGTCTATGTTTACCCCTATTTAAATTATTAATGAATTCTCTACTGTAAATGTCCAATTGAAATTCTGTAAAAAAGGGATTCATTTTCCCGTTTGTTCAAATAAATAAATAAATAAATAAATAAATAAATATAGCGGTCAAAAAATGGAAAAACCGTATAAAACCGAAATATTTTCGATTTTCTCGCTTTTATTTCGTAATATCCCTTCAAAATACTTTAAAAATACGCAAGTTTGTTATTTTATTTGAGTCGAGATTATAATAATACATAATCAATACAAATAATGGCGGTTTCTTTCAAGAAATGCGAGAAAAACACTTATCGCCAAATAATAAAGAAAAGTCATAAGTAAGTGTTCATATCTGGTATTTCATCATGCTCGCATCTACGCATACATCTATGTACATAAAAAAATATATATATATATATATTGTCACGCGTTTTCCTTGCGCTCCGCTGTGCGGAATCGCGACGCGGATCAAAAACGGTACGAAAGGGGGAGGCAGGATAGACGTTTCCTCGAATGCCTCCTAATTTATCGCTGAGCGATCTGTGGGACTTATCACAAATGTTGGACGCCAGACACGCACCTTTGTCGTGTCAAATCCAAACGCGAAAGTAACACCCGCTTCACGCTCGTGTGAAGTATTTAATCGGCCGCGACAATTTCGATAGAGGGGCGGGGCGGTAGGCCACAGGCGAACGTTTGTTTAATTAGGACGACACAAAACGGCATAAGAATTAACGTAGACTTAGAGTAAAACACATTAACAGCGCGTTTATTGTAACGAAAAAAATTAACAAGAAAAATAATAATGAGAAAATAAAGAAGTACAGCAGAAGTTTCGCTTAGCGCGCGAATGACGGAACTCGCGAAGGAATAATCGAAATGCTTGACAATAGAAATCACCGCTAAAATAACCGAATTAGCTGGTAAGCGCGAATGAAATAATTACCATAGAAAAAGGCGCGAAAATAACAACCAATTAGACAAAGACGCGAAGTCTAAAGACAACGACAAGCTGCGAGACAACAAGTAACGCGAGAACGCGGATGCGGCGATCACAACGCAAATGAAATGACAATGAGACCACGGCGCGACATTCACAAAACGAAATTGATGGAAATGATACTGACACAAAGCTCGGGAGGAGCCGGAGCCTCACGCATAATCGCGGATACCGCGGCGCAAATTCTCGACGCACGTAATACGATCCGGATAACACGCATTTCGCGCGTGTAACGTTATGGCGGTCGCGCTACCCGTCTTCTCCCGCGAATTAATGCTCTTCACTAACGCTACGATCCGGGGCCACGATCCTCGGCGAGCGCGCTTGACAAACGTAACTGTACGATACGCGAATTTTAGCCTCCACGAGTCCTTGACGGCCCGCTGCGCATGGGAGTCGATCGATCGTTCTAACACTAAGAAGTACGCCCTCGTGCACTGCACTAAAGCGCTTGCTCCGAGAACGCTAGCGCGATCCGCCGACTCGCGAGTAGCTTTACAAGATTGTACACGCGTCTCGGGCAACCTTACCGACTTCCTTGTCCCTCTGAGTCCTCTTTAAGGCCCTCGCTCCACAGATAACGCTCGTCTTTCGCTCGTTACGAGAGGAATTCGAGGACGGCCGGGCTACCGATACGCTATCACGAACAGCTGGTGCGGAAGAGCGCGATCGAGACGCGAGGTGCTCGATCACAAGTCAATGTGTTCCCCACGCAGAGGTGCGCTACGTGGCGTCAGCCAATAAGGGGTATGCAGTACGCGCCTTGCGACAGCTCGCACTTAACGACGTACGCGACCCAATTTCCGTGAGGCGTCCTTCGATCGCGGAGCCTTTGATCATCCTCCCTTCCAGGCGACTTTCCGGTTAGTATAATCTCCCCGGGGCCGATACGAGAGGCTAATTAAAACTGAAGGTTCCTCCGCTGCTGCTAGCCTCGTCGGCTTTTCCAATGTGGCGCCTCGTCTAGTTTTCTGCCGTGCCGCTTGCCTCGCGGCTCCCGCTGAGGGTCCCATGCCCTTGCGGTAATCGTCCTATGCCTCGGCCCTGTCCTCTATTTTCCGCTGCTCCGCCCATGCCAAATTCCTTGTCCTGTGCGGTGTTCCTCGGTGTTTTCGCCGAGTGAAGCGCCCGATACGCAAAATACAAAAAGGAATATAATTAGAATTCGTAAATAATATCGCTAATGTGGCCCGCCGAGGATCGCGATACGCTTCCTGCACCTCCCGGCCGTTCTCGCTAGCGCAAGCTCGGGCCTTGTGACAGCGGAGGGACGCTGCGACGCCGCAGCGAAACCGCAGCGTCTTAATATGTACTACTGTGTCCAAAAAGTAAGGTGACATTTAAATTTAAACTGCGCGCGAAAATGGATTTGGGGAATTGCTTTTATTTTTAGGTTGGTAGGGCTGCCTTTCACATCCGTGCCAAGTTTCACATCAAAATATTCATTAGTGTTTGAGATACGTTTTGTGAGCTGCTAAAAGTGAATTTTTCGATTTTTATAATGTCTAAATATGTTGAGCAAAGAATTTGCATTAAATTTTGTTTGCGGAATGAATTTTCTGCTGCTGATTTGTTGAGGATGGTGCAGAAAGCCTTTGGTGATGAGGCTTTGTCGAAAAAAAATGTTTACAAGTGGTATAAAGATTTCCAAGAAGGCCGAGAACGCGTCGAAGACGAAGAGTGTCCCGGACGACTATCAGCCTCAAGCGACAAAGCTCACGTCCAAAAAATCAAAGATTTGGTGCTTGCAAACCATCTACTAACAATTAGAGATCTTGTTGATGATATTGGCATTTCAAAAGTTTTAGTCAATACCATTTTAAAGAATGTTTTGGGCCTCAAACGCGTCAAATCTCGATTGGTACCGAAAACACTGAATTTTTGGGAAAAACATCGTCGCGTTGAAGTGTGTAAAACAATGCTTTCTGAGTATCAGGACAAGATGAAACGCATTATTACGGGAGATGAGACATGGATTTATGCTTACGACCCGGAAACAACCAATCTATCAAGTGAATATCGTGCTAAAGGTGAGGCAAGACCAAAAATACCGCGCCAAAGTCGCAAAAAATTAAGGTCATGTTGACTATTTTCTTTGATTATCGTAGTGTTGTGCATTTTGAGTTTCTTCCGCCGAGTCAAACAGTCAAGAAAGAATATTATTTGAGCGTTATGCGTCGTTTGCGTGAGACTATTCGCCTAAAGAGGCCGAAATTGTGGCGAGACAATTCTTGGTTTTTACACCACGATAATGCACCTCACACTGCATTGATTCTTTGTGACCATTTCGCCAAAAATTCGATCCATATCATTCCACAACCACCGTATTTACCTGATTTGGCACCGTGCGACTTCTGGCTATTCAGCAAACTCAAAAGACCGCTCCGGGGACACCGTTTTGAATCAATAGAGGAGATACAAGCCGCATCGAAGAGAGAGCTGAAGGCCATCCCGGAAATCGACTTTAACAACTGTTTTGAAAATTGGAAAATGTGTTGGCATAAGTGCATTGTATCGTGGGGGGGGGGGATTTACTTTAAAGGCGATGAAATTGATTTGGAAGCATAAATAAAAATTTTTCAAAATAAATGCTATGTTACCTTACTTTTTGGACACAGTAGTATGTGTGTGTATATATATATTGTGACGTGACAGCCGCAGGCTGCTGTCCGTCACAAGGGCCTTAATGGTCCTCACGCGTTAACATCACACGGATCCTGCGTCCTCCCGCTCGGGAGTGGACGCGAAAACGTGCTGTTATATTTTCTGTGTGTGTCGTCCCGTGTGCTGTTCGTTCACTAATTGTAAGATTTTTGCGAGCGCTATTTCGCGAGTGTGGCGGAATTCGGTGGTCAAAACAAACTTATTTTGTGTAATCTGGCGTCTCGTCTCAATGGTGGACATCCTTGGAGAGAGCACTAACAATGAGAGATTTGCAGAAGACCCTTTTCGAGTGGGGGTCCGCAGGTAATACCGCCCTTATCTTGCCCACAATTTTATCGTGAAAGAATACCGATACTGCTGCCGAATCGCGCTTTCAGGATCCAGCGAAGGCGCGCAGGACCGGCATCCCGACAAAGCAACTTCAAATCCGATTCTGCACGAGTTCCGACAGGGATGGCGACAGCTGCAATCAATGATGCGCCCTCGTCGAGGAGAAAATAACGTCCAGATGGCGGAGAATACGCCCGGCAAGGAGAGAAGAATCTGCCGCAGAGGAAAGCGCCAAAATTCTCGTGCACGGGGCCCAACAGTATCGACCATCGCGCTTGGATCGATCAGCCAGCGACGGCGTGTACGCCGCGCGTTGCGCGAAAATCAATTTCGGAAAACCGCGGCCAATAAGGGCCCGGCGTATCGGAGACAAGGTGGGGCGCGTCGCCGAACGGTCCTCGCAGGATCTAGGATCCCGCACTCGAGCTGCGGACGTTGTCTTGTATTGTGTGTGCGATCCAGATCCCGAGCTGAGATATCGTGTAAGAGGACGCAGGAGCCGGAAACCTTCCGATCCGGATGAGGCCGAGACGAAGGAGCCGGCTTGGTGAGACGAGCGTCGTATTGGAATTGTAAAGCCACCGATTTCGCGATTGGGCGACTCACGAGAGAGTCACGAATCTGTTACGATCTTGTGGTCATTAGATTAGAATCACACATTTATTAGAGTATCGTTACTTCGCCTGATCGCGCCCGCGTGAGTTCGCTCTGTGCTGTTCTTTCCGTATTACAATTACGTTGCGTGTGCGTCCCCATCCGCAGTCGAGTCAATTGTAATTTCGTTCTGTTGTCGTGTCGCGAGTTATTAGCCGCGCTGTGAATTGTCGCGCATTTCTAATTTATTGTTATTAAAATTTGATTTAATCTGTCGCACCGGCATCGTGAAACTCTATTAATTGCGCTCTCGTCGAATTTCCTTTCATTGTTCTGTACCGCCTCGTTGGCTAGCTCATAAGAATTATCGCGCATATCATTCGCAAGATCTTGTAACGTGTGGAAGAGCACGGATCCGTCGCGTGTCGCGCGGACTCGGAGTTACTGTTCGTCCCGATCGTCCTTGGCGACACTGTTATCCTATCGGGAGTTTGGTGTCCACTAACGGCGCAGGATAAAGCGTAGACAAGTCGGAGAATTCCCGCATACGCAAAATAACTCGTTTCAGATCTGTCCCGCGTTTATCAAATTTAATTCCGAGCGGTCATCCGCTTGTGCCACGCGCGAATTACCATTGCCGCTTAACGAAACCTTGTCATTTTATATCACTTGTTGTCAAATATATTTGTTAATCTTATTGTTAAATTTACGACGTTGTCTCAATAATTCTCTCGCCTTCCCGATTCCATCCGCCCGCGTCGAACCTCCGCCTCTGCCATTTTAGGGTTGAGTAGCTGGCTATCGGAGCCGCTAACGCCCCGGTCGCCTACGAGGCTTGTTCTTTTTGCGACTTAGTTAATTTGAGCGCAATCTCCCGTAGATTACGAGTAGAGTGGTACGCTTAACGTACCTGGCGCCCAACCAAATATCTTTGTGGAAAACCTTACGAGAAACAGTCGCCCCGACACCCGGGCGGCGCAGGACCGCGATCAAGGACGAGGCAAAGTTGGCCGTCGCTTGCAAGCGCGGTTACAACATATATATATATATATATATATATATATATATATATTTACTTATTTGATGTACACAGGTGTATGTATAGATGTTAGCATGATAAAATACCAGATATGAACACTTGCTTATGGCTTTTCTCCATTATTTGGCGATAAATCATGTTTTTCTCGCATTTCTTGAAAGGAACCGCCATTATTTGTATTGATTATGTATTATTATAACCTCGACTCACATAAAATAACAAGCTTATGTATTTTTAAAATAATTTGAAGAGATATTACGAAAAAAACGAGAAGATCGAAAATATTTCGGTTATATACGGTTTTTCCATTTTTTAACCTTTATATTAAATCCGCCATGTTGAATTTTTGAAAAATCGCAATAGGATTTGAAAGAGCAGATATCTATTCCATGATTTATCCCTATTGAAATGATCCTGCAAAACATTTTTGCATCCAAAATATGGAAATTTTAGAAAAAAATGTCAAAAAATGTTGCTCTTTTTGGAACCATAACTTTTTTTACTTGCTTTGTACGTTAATTTTGACGCCGGCATTCGAAAGAGAAGATTTCAGATTATCAAGAACGCTATGCTGAGTTTTTTTTCTACGACGTCTATGTTTGAGCGTTGAACGTGGAGAAAAAATAGTGGACATTTGGTCCTAAATGGGTTAAACTATGTTGACACTGCTAATAATACAAATTTAATTAAATAGTACACAATATAATTCGTAATACCTGTTTAATCGCTTTTACACTAAGTCGTTCAATTTCCCAATCTTCTTAATCGGCTTGATTATTCCTGGTCTTCCGTTAGTCCTCTCTTGCTGCTCTTGCTGCGCTTTTCAGATTATTTCAATTTGAGACTATCCCCTCTCTTTATTACGTGACGCATTTTAATTTCCTTATTTTCGAGCAAGCGTAGACGGCACCACAATACATCGGTCCCCTTGTTTAAGGTAGGAGTTTGCACTTCCTGGTTTTGACACTATTTAGCAATCAACAAAATATTTTTTTAAATGTATTTTTTATAATTATTACTTTATTTATTTCAAATGTTTTTTACTAAAGAGTTTCGATTATTATACATTCTTATATTCCTTTTTAAAGTGTGTAGCAATGAAGATACATCCATTATATCTGATGATGCCAGTGACTCTGACGTGTTCGTACGCATTCAGAATGCCAGTTTCTACGCCGCCGAATGCAATTATAACCGTCGCGGGTCATCTACAAACTCGAATATTAATAGCCGTCGGATGTTTCCCGGCAATGTATAGTTTAATAGTGCAAGTTATTCTGTTTCCTACTTGGGGAGCCTTCATTTATGGCATTGATGAGTTTCCAGCTTGGGCAGAACAACATGGAATTGAATCCATAATGTGAAAACCATAATGTTATGTTACCAATGTACTTATTATTTCGAATAGTAACTAATTGTAAAGTGTATCTTTATTTGTCATTTTATATATTTATGAGAATAAAATTTTGTAAAAATAGAATTAATTATTTATATATAAAATAGTAAATAAAATAGTATTAGTTATTTTGAATAAATCATAACTCAATTTAATTGTTAAAATTAATTCAAAATCTAATCTACAACAATACACACATTTTATTAAAAGGTAAAGAGTAAGGCAATCCAAAAATCGCTTCTTTTGCCACCCTTAAATTCCGACTTAAATTTGGTGCTAAACAATAGTTATATATAAGACATTAATCCCCTAGAAATTTGAGCCCATTCTTTATCTTCAAGATATGAGAGGTCAAAGTTTGCATTCTGCAACACTAACACAGGCACACAAAAAAAAGAAAGTAATCTTTCTCTGGGACCCCACTAGTTAATCTCTATGTATTTTGACGTTGTGAACACGAATCTGCTATCAAAATTGCTCCATCACACATCTTTTTTTTAAATAAAAAAATGGTCTAAAAAACTTTGAAAATCGTAATAATTTCGCTGCACGCGGAAAATAGTGGGTGATGGAGCAATTCTGACACCGGATTTGTGTTCAGCGGCTCAAAATACGTCAAGATATCATAGTCTCGTGACACAGGTCCGTTTTTTTGGTGCGGCAGTGCAGCCATCCACAAAAAAAGTCTGTATCACGGACCAGATCATGATATCTTTAAATAAAAAAGGTTGCTTAAAAACCTTAAAAATTGCAATAATTGCTTTGCACGCGGAAAATGGTGGGGCAATTCTGACACCGGATTTGTGTTTAGCGGCTCAAAATACATAGAGCCCAAGCAACACATATTAGTCAATTTGATGTCAAAAAGAAATCAAATTGACTCGAAATTCGTCATTGATACAAAATGACTTTAACTTGATTCTATTTTGACACTTTTTTATTTACTTCCATTATATCTGGTATATCGATGCATTATTTGCGTAGGAAAAATAAATTTGTGTAGGAAAAATGATATCCGTAAATAAACGATATTATGATTTAAGTTTAATCATTTTAACTTGGTTAATTTGATTAAAAACTTTATCTTTTTATCTCTATACATAGATCGGACTTTCAAAATATTTGAAAAATATAAATTTTACAAAATAATAAGTTCTATAAAAAATGTTGCCTGTCACGTTCTGATTTTAATGTCTATTTTGGATCAATACATTTAAGTAATTTACCCGGGGATGGACAAGTTTGTGAGAAAAAATTAATCTTTACCAAAGAGATAACGAATTTTATAAATTTGATAACGAGGATCCGTTTTCTTAATATTTTTTAAATGAGGAAAGTTAATTTCAAAATCAATCCTGATGAGTTTATATTTATTCGGTTCAGAAGATTGACTCAAGAGTTTATCTAATTCAGTTATTAATTTCAGAGGAACACAATTTGAGATTATTGCTTGATTTATTTGATATCTTAATCTTTTAATACATGTCTACCACTCTTTTTGGGCATTTAATATTTTAGAGTTAGATTAAAATTAATAATACTCAGTTGCCACACCTGAGGTAGATTCAGGGTTCAGGTCTGTTGCCACGCTAACGTCAGCGACAGGGCCCGAAAGATCCCAATGCTCTCGGCAGCGACAGAGTTTGATTTGATCTGTTGCCACACAAATGGCAGCGACAGAATTAGAAGAGAATTTAAAATGATCTTAAAAGAGAAATCAAGTTACCTTTATTCCGAAAATCTGATTTTGAAACAACAAACCGAAACTGAGGCTGAATTTTTAGGATAAGTCCGCTAAGGACTTCGCTTAAGGGTCACAACAACCCCAGACTAACTGATTAACTGTCGGACTAACCCGAGCAAAGTATCGCAATTGACTATAGACTGTTTTACTCGCTCTAAAGCACTCTTGCTTTAAAACTCAAACTCTGATTAAAGACTAAAGACAACAAAAGACGACTAAAGACTGACGCTGAGCTTTTGGCTCATTTATTTATACTTAATTTCCCTCTACTTAAGCCGCATATTTTTCCTCTACGCAAACTTATGTTCTTGTGAAGGAAAAAGGTTTCGTCTCAGGGTGTAACCCTATGCTCGATCGATTTTGATTCCGATATCGACCTGATAATACCAGCAACCAAATAAGAAATCAATACTCATGCATTCCAATATTTAGGTTCAATTTTAAAATAATTATTACAATTTTAGTTTTAATGTTCCCGCGTACGTTACATTGCCAATAAAATTGTTATATAATGTTAAAAGATGTATTTATTGAACTTATCAATTTAACTCATAATATTATTACTGTGGCGCATTAGGATTTTCATAATTTATTATAAATGACAACGCTTTACACTAATATTTAAACAAGTGTAGTACATACCCAGGTAGCAAGCCCACGTCCCAAAATGGTCATATCTGGTCATATGTCGTCAAAATGACCATTTTTTTCCATGACCTAAAATTGACGTCATGATGACGTCATTTCGAAGTCATATTTCAGTCATGATCTGACGATTATTTTCCCAGACAGCACACATCCAAAATCGGGACATAAAAACATCATTAAGACGTATTTTAGACACGGTCTAAAGCGGTGTCTATACAATGAGATTTAAGGCGTAAGGCATAAGCATATTATATAAGCATATTATATTCAACTTTAAGAGAACTTTTTTAAGAAAACATTTAGATATCTTGGAAATAATTTCAAAATGGTCAAATTAACCATTTGAACGCTTCAAAGTCTTAATGCTAAATAGATCGCAATTTCCATCAAATTATAAAGGTTATGGAAAAAGTTAAATTTAACAATGAAATTAATAAGTAAATAAGTTAATGCTATTTATTTTTAATATGTTTTGCAAAATTTAATTGCTTTTATAAAAAATAATATAATTGCGACAGTTTATAATATATAGGTATATGTAGACAATAATAAGTACCCATATCGATGATTCAAACTGGCGTAGCAGATAGAGTACAAGGTTTGTAATCCTAAGGTCCCGGGTTCAAAACCAGCAGCAAGTAAGAGTAAAATAAAATAATATAATTTAAATTTAATTAATTAATAAAAATGTGTCCCAAATTTAGTATGTACTGTTGATAAGAATAATAAAAAAAAATGAAATTTTTATTTTATTTTTTTATCTCTAGTTGCAGTTTAAAGATATCCGATTTAAGAAATCTTTTAGATATTAGTTTCATAATATCTTTCTGTTCTCAAAAAACGACGCATTGGTTAACATTCTGACATTATATGTTATCTTTGTTGTGAGCGAAACACTCACAACCAATAAATTCATATTATAAAATAAAGGAAATAAAATATTAAAATTATAAGATAGCTCGCCGAGGAAGGCTCGCTATCACAAGGTGTCAGGTGACACATGCCTCGTGCGCTGCCGGCCGGTCATCGCACTGGGCAACGCACCAGCCACCTTAAAGAAGTAGCGAAGCCAGCTTAGCAACAATCATGCCACCGGAAATGCATACCTGCATTTTGGCAATTGTTGCTAAACTCGCAAATATTTCCCGCGCGCCGAATGACCATATATGGTCATGCGGAGGGCCCGATGCCCCCACTAATAATTAAATCCGCGCCACTATTTAAGCCGCTGCCGAACAGCGGCCAGCGGGATCAGTGATTAGAAATCAAGCCGATACGTACGGCCCGCACGAGTGAATTAAGAGTTCGGAACTTAGCCGCTAGCAAATCTCGAGCGAGCAACGGGACGACGCGTTAACTCCGAGTCACGCGCCGTATCTAATCTAGTGTAACACGACGCGGCACCTTCGCCGACCGCAACCAGTGTACAACAACAGAGAAATAAATCTTTTATATCAATTTAACTTAGAATCAGTGCGTGAGTGATTTGAGGACCCTACCTACAAAATCCGTCTCTTTCCGCGAGTTCCTACTCCTTGGGCAGCAACGAATCCCGAAAGATCTTTTGTCGCACCGCAAGGCGCAACATCTTTTAGAAGTCTCTTTATGTTATCATTTTCAGAAACAGGATATCTTTTAGAGATCTTTTTGACAACATATTGTTCACGTCATTCTATGGCGTCAAAATACGGTACATTTCATGACGTCAGGAATTTGTGACATTCGACCGTCATTTTAACATCATAAGGGCGTCATTTCGTGACGTCAAGAATAGTCAGTAAATGACCATTTTGGGACGTCAAAATGACGTGAGCTTGCTATCTTGCTAACTACAATTAATATGCTTTTAAATTAATATGTATTAATAAATAATAAATTAATATTTATATTAATTTACCATAAATATGAACTTTATTTAATTTAATAAAATAATATAATAAATATTAATTAAATGTTAATATTCATTAATTAACAGATAATAAAGTAATGCAATAGGTTTCCTGATCAGGTTTGAGTTATATTTACATAACTCATTTAATTTTTTGTAACAAATTTTAGTACAATCATTTTTCATGTACTGGAAATAATGCATTATTGAAAACACTATGCCTACTCGCAGCGGCTACCTTTCCCCTCTCCACCCCGGTGAGAAATAATGATTAAAAAGACGTCGATGTCGATTCGACATTATTTCTCACTGTAGTAGGAATACAAGGCCGGTTCTATCAGGAACTCCGAGGGGGGGTGTGCGGGGGGGGCTTATTGGCGCGGGGGGTTGTCACGGCGGGGAGGGATGATGTCACACGGGGCCCCAGGAAGAACCGCTTATTAAAAGTAAATTAATATCCCCTTTATTGGTTGTAAACTATTTCGGTGATGCCTCTGAAAACCCAACATGTTTTTATTAGGGGTATTGATATAAAAAAATGCTGTTCTTTACCCCTCCTCTCCCTATAAATGTACTACGTCGGTTTTGGTTACGCGAGATGGTGAGACGAAGAAAAGATAAAAGTGTTTGTCGCGGCGGGATTTTCTGCTGTTGTAGATTTGGCAACGTTGTAATAAGCGTTTCATACATTGAACATGTTGCAACATGTTTAACATGATTGGCTCTAGATGATCGATTTGGCTGAAACGCCGGCAACGCTGTAATTTTGTCGGACGATGAGTGCTCCAATTCAGACAAAAGACTGAGAAATTTGTGGAGAGGTGTACAATATAAGAAAAGTTCTGACAACGGTACCGCATCACTCGCGTCACAAGACGGACAGCAAAACTTCTTAACAACGTTGCTCCTCAGTTGATCAGTGGAAGACGGATTTTAAAAACTTCCCGAAAAGAAACGTACAACATAAACTATTACGTTCCGATCCAACAGAACGAGGCGTACGATAAACCGTAAGTATTTTATAATTTTTTTAAATTTTTCTTTATATTTCCCATACAGTACAGAAGCTTTCAGCAACATTGCTGCAACGTTACAATATTACGAGTTGCAATGTAATATTGCAGAGACGTTTCAGAAACATGCAATATCAACATTACGCCAAAATGATCCAGTAATATTGCAGAAATATTATAAAATTCCGAAAATATAATATTAAAAAGTATGCATAAAGTGTTCCAATGTACGTGCAACTTCGTGTAAAAAGACATTTATGACATTTTAAATAGCTTTGTGAGATTTAAATATTTGGATTTGTGTGCAATTGTTACGTCCAGCCTTATAGGATTTAACTCTTTATTCGGTAGGAAGGATATTTCAGGGAGAACAGGTAAGGCAGGGAAGAACGTAACGAAACGTGTAGAATTCCCGTAGGCACACAGATTAAGAGAGGGTAGGTGCCTCAGGTCGAACGCACTTTTTATGACTCAAAAATATAGGTCAACGTGCCGATAAGCCCGCTATAACCCGTTTCAAGTCGTACGTCCGTCGGTCCAAGTTTCGAGTCAACAAATTGAATCGCTTTAACTCGGGATCGGACCAGGTGCAGTTTTTGTTCAGGATGAGGGAAGGTCGTTATTGATTAAAATAAATGATGAAATTTATGTAACAAAAAAAATAACGAAGTATTTATTCTAAATTTTCCAAAATGTTGTAAGAATATAAATAGGCGCTGAAGTCGTGATTCAACATAATTTGTTGGCTATGAATTTATAAATATTGAATTACAAGAATGGTTCTAAATAAATTTCACAAGAGTTTACAGAGTTTAAAAATACGTAAGGGATTATTATTATAGTTTTCAATTACGCAAAGGGTTATAAAAATAGATCTTCGGTTGAGTTTACAAAGGTTTTAAAGAATACGCCAGAATTATTATTAAAAGTTTCAAATACAAAGGATTATAACATAGATTTCGGTTGAGTTTACAAAAGTTTTAAAGTTTAACAAAAGGTTTTTAATAAAAATTTAAAAATACACAAAGGTTATTAATATAAATTTCGGAAGTGTAAAACTAATGGGCAGCTTTTTGCTTGTGAGTGACATTATATCTTAAGTAATTCGGGGAAGGAAGGTGAGGAAAGTGCTGACTCTTGAAAATTAAAACCGTGAATTGTTGTTTGGACTCTCGAACACTAAGGGCGGAATCCGCGTACCGGAACGGCCGGTCGGACTTTCGAGCGACAGCCTCCGAATCCGCGCACCGGAACGGCCGGTCGGACTCGAACGGCAAAGCTCGCATCCGCAAACCGGGGAAAAAAGGGGGACAAAAAACTCTAAAAAGGAATTATTTATAAATAATAGAAGCTTGTCCTAAAGAATTAAAACGGAAGGAAGTAGATGTGTAACGTAAAAACAAAAGAAAGAAATTGTGATTGTGGGACTTACTCATTACTGGTTCCCAAATAAATCCATTTGTTGGAATCGAAGGGATTTCTTGACCGGATGGAACGGCTGAACTTTATGGAACTAAAGTTTATTCGCGCACTGATTCTACATGATTATTTCTATTATTAACTAACTAAATAACTACTATTTTTCTCGTTACTGATTACTAACTAACTCGCTATTTCATTTTCTCATTACCGTAACAAAAAACTGACTGTTAACTAATTCTCTTATTAACTGAACTGAACTAACTAACTGACTAACCAACAATTCTTAATTAACTTACTACTCTTAACTAGCGTGAAAAACTAACGTTAACTGCCTGTTTCTCTTCAAGATTTGGTAATATATGTACAAAGTCTTACAAGGGGAGGATCCAGATGTAGGTGGTTCAAATATTCTAATTGGTAGGACTCTTTTTCAGGATTGTGTGGTGGGTGAATTCTACGTTTTTTTATTGGAAAAATAATTTTTCCTTTTTGACCAATCATACGTTGAGCACTCTGTCGAAAGTTTCTCTGTTTCCTCCCACATTCTTTTAATTTTATTGAAGGGATCCGACTATCTATCCTAACCTACCGCGTAGGTTATCTTCCCTTTGAGTTTAGAAGATAAATAATTCTTTATCGTGCTAGACGTGTGACGGTATTGTTTGTAGATGGAGGAAACGGTTATTTATTTTTTGCTTATGTTTAGATACTTTATTGCTCATTACAGTAAATAATATCGGCAATTTTGGAATCGTTTAAACTTTTGGTTTTATTTGTGCCATTCCAAGTAAATTCCGTGGCAATTAATTGGTCGGTAAAAATTTGTTTTACTGCCATGTTCAAAAATTGTCTTAATTTTGACGCTCCTAATGTAATTAAATGTTCAAACTACATATAATGAATAAAAGTGAAACATTATGTATTTAATACATTTCAACTTTTACTAATAGTTCTTTTTAGAATTTTTGTTTTTTATTTTTTAATCACATTATTTTCTTTTTATCTATTAAATACATATATTTATAGTATTAATAAAATTACTTTAAAAAATTAATTTATTAAAATTATAATATTTAAACAGCTTATACTTAAAATATTTTTTTCATGAAATCTTACAAGGGAAGTATCACAAGTGTCCGACGCCAATTTGATTTTCCTTGAAATATGTTGTCAAACACACAAATCTAAGAGACACGTATTTTTTTTTATGAGCGGAGTTTTATGTTTAGAGGGTGAAACACCCCTTTGAAAAAAAACAATTTTATTCTTTCGGATATCATCGGAAGTATAAAAGATAGAAAAAAATTTTTTAAATAAAAGTTGTACGGTTTTAAGAGTACTTTAAATTTGTAAAGAAAAAAAATTTTTTTTTAATTTTTTTGTTTAACAAAACATCCCCTACCATTATTTTTTTTAAATAAAAAAAATTTTTTTGCTATATTGAAAGATTTCTTTTTTCTAAATTCAACCATGTATATTAAAGTTATGTTACGAAATATCATTTTTGAAAATTAATTATAAAGATTTCCGTATATAAGCTATCCGTGCTCATGTACGCAAATAATTATCGTCTAAACAAGATTATACACAATTTTGATAAGATATATAATAGAAATCTATATAATTGATTTTAGCATCACAAATTATAAATTATAAATAATATTAATAATTATAATGGTTTTTATTACTTTTTTTTAAAATTAGTAAATTTTTTTATTTTACTAATTTCTGTACATTATTTCTTTATATCTTGTGATTATTTTCTTAAAGCTATTTTTGGTCTTATGCTTTTATATTTTGTTTATTTACATAATAAGATTGTGATTTACATCATCACAATTATTTCTAAATATTTATTAATAAAATAATTTTTAAATATTTATACAATAAATTTATACATTTTGTATTGTATCATTTACTCATTATACTCATTGCAATAATGATACTCAACGAAGAAATGTTTTAAACATAATGATTTTTTGCACCATGAACATTTTACTATAGCTACATTATGGCAACCTTCGATATCACATGTTGTTGAAGTATCATCCAAACTAAATTCTACTGGATTTTTAAATTTCTGTAGTCTTTCGTTCGTATAACCACTTTTAAACCACGAATATTTAAATAAGTTACGATATCGCGGGGATGACAATTGATTATGTATCAAAGATTGCAATTTTATTATATTATTTCGTTCATGCAAATTTATATCACATTCCAATAATAAAACTATATCTGAAAATCTTTTAGCAAAATTTTTCCAAATTCTAAATCCGTAAACATCTAATGGTTGTATTTTTCCTGTAGTACCTTTCGGTATAATCATAGTAGTAATATGTTTATCTAGAGGTGTTAAATCCGAAATGATATTGGGACAATGTCCGGTCCATGAATCGATAAGAAGAACGCTATTAGAACCAATGTTTGGAAAATAAGCTTTTTCTAACCACATTTTAAAATGATCTGTAACAAATATAGATTAATTTAATAACTTTCTTATGATTGTTATTAGATTGTTAAATTAAATATAAAATTTTATAAAGATGATAATTGATTATGTATCAGAGATTAATTTTATTATATAATTTTATGTAATTGTTTATCCAAATTTATATATTTTTTTAATTATCAATATTTAAAAATCTAAAACCTTATAAAAGAAAATTTATATTACCTGATGTCATTTTACCAGATTTCGATGCTTTTACAATAACATTTGTTAGTTTAAATAAAGTTTCTTGTACTCTCGGTCCAAATTCGCCGTTAGCTTCTTTCAAAACAATAAATAAAGGTGACAGCAAATTACCATTACATGATATTATTGGTTGTATCGTGTATGAATGGGTTGTTGATGACACAGATTGTACGATACGCTCTACTTTTTTTATTCCTTTAGGAGACAATGATCTTCCAGAATGTATTTCTAATTAAAAACCACTTTGATCAGAATTATAAACATTTTCTGCTCCAAACTGTTCAATAAATGGTTTCACTGTTTTAAAAAAATTATTTGCTGAGTTTTGTAAATCAATAGAATCTTCCACTGTTCTTTTAGTTACAAACTTCGTAACTTTTCTTGAAACAATTCGATGGGATTTCTTGAATCTTGATATCCAGCTGTGAGATGCTTTAAATATAGGAATTACATTTCCTATTTCTTCTTGAGCTTGTAAAGCCCATCTTTTTAAATCGATATCATGAACCATAAATCCTGATTCAATAGCTGCAGTAAATTTATCATGTGTAAATTTGGAGATATAAGATAATTTTTCCAAACGATTTCCAGTTGATTGTAGTTGTTCTTCCCATCGTCTTAACTGACGTTCAGATGAAACTCTTTTAAATTTACTTTGTACTGATTTTAGAGAACGATGCCTTTTTCTGTGGTTAATTTCTTTATTATCGTCTAAATTCCGCCAATATTCAACAGCTCGTCTTTTATAAGTACTGTCAAAATTTACTTCACTGTTTGAACACTGTAGATGAGAATTTAAATTATCTTCACTCCATGCTTCTTCGTCATCTTCAATTATTTCGAAACTGTGTAATTTATAAGGTTCTTGATAATCGAGATAGGTTTCTTCCATCACTTCCAATCCATTATAGTGAAAAATGCTATCTAGCAATAATTTTTGTATGTCTTCTTTTAATTGTATTTCTGCTTCAGTTACTGGCGTTTCTGTTAGATATATTGAACTTACAGATGCCAATAAAAGTCTAACAACATTAAGCGGATTGAGAATCATTTGTAAAGATGTTAAACTTTGCTTTGTATTATAATTTAAAATCAATTTAACAAATTGCACACATATGATTATTACAAAACGATTGCACTGATTGAAGTAAGACTGCTACATGACTATATTTATACTGTCAATTTATACTTATCTTGAGTGTATACGTAAGCCTAATAAGAGATAAAGATTAATTATATTTGATGAAAACATTTTAATTGAAACATGTAATTCATCACGTTCTTGATATGAGGTGTTGTACCTCTCGTTGTGAGTACGATTTGGGATCGCTGCCAGAGATCTCGCGAGGAAGGTATTTCGTCACATACACCGTTATTTGTCTTGAACACTTTTATTCTTGTATTCAGTTACAATGGGTAGATCGCGACCCCGCAAGGCAGAGTGTCGTGGTTGTGTATTTATAATAAGTTATCTCGGCGATACACGATCCCGCAAAGCAGAGTGTCGTGTGTAGTCTTAGTTTGTCTACTTCGGATTGACCCGATCCTCACCTTCTTTCGCCGGTTTATATATCCGATAATTCGGTAGTTGGATCGAAAGAAGGGGAGGATTGCGTGAGGGCGTAAATCGGTCAGTATTCCAAATTATTGCTTAGACAGCAAGTGCTGTCTAAGGAGCATTGCGCTAATTGTCGAGCGGATTGCGCGAAACCTCGCGCGATGCGCTCGATGCTGACTGCAGCTGACCGACTTACGTCATCGTGTTACTGACACCTTATCGTTATGAGTGTGTCACTCATAACATCCCTCCCCCCTGATAAAAAGAAAATGAGGGTACTGAATTTTTGCTTTTTCGCTTATAGTTATATCGCGTCGTCAGATTGTTTACAATTTTCGTTTTTTCGACGCTTATAAACTATATATAATTACAATAATAATTACAATAATTACATTACAAGGTGTCGGATGTCGTATATACAATCTTTCGTAAAAAAAATTTTCTTTTGACTTAAATGACGAATTATGCGCAAAATAGAATGTTCAATTTTGAGTGCCCTATTATAAAATTTGTTTCTGTCTTCTTTTGAGGTATTCTCCTCGTTTCGGTTTTACTTTCTTTCTTTTTCATTATGCTTCTATGAACGGTTTTAGTCTATTTGTGTGTACACGTGTTGACGTCCTGCCCTTTTTTATTGTATAATTTGCGTCTGAGTGTTTCTCAGTGATTACGTAGGATCCCGTCCATTTCGCGTCTAGTTTTTTAGATCTCCCGCGGCGGAGAGTCTCATCATATTCTAATGGCAAATCATCCTTTACGACGTACATTGGATGCTTTATCTTATGCTTGCCTAGCTCGATGGTCGCCTGTATTTTTCCTATTGTGTAGACCTTGTGGCCTGTTATCCCGACGAGAGCTATTCTTTCATGGCGTATTTTGATTTCGCCTTTTAAATTTTTTACTTTTATCAACGAGAGTGTGGCTCCGGAATCGAATAACGCGTCGATTTTTCCTGATTTGGAAAATCTCGTATTGGAAGCGTGACTAATTGTAAGTCAAGTCCGCTGTCTTTGTGTGCGTCTCGCTTTACATGCGTAACTTGATACGCTGCGGCTGTGTGCGCCGAACTCAAGTCATCGCTCGAGCTCTCATCGCTGTTGCTATTCGCTGATTCCGAGCATTTTGACTTTTTAATTTCTTTATTTTTATTTTTGCTATTTTTAGCTTCAGCCTTTTTATTGTCTTTGGCTCTTTCTTTGAGCCAAGGGTCACATTCTTTTTTGGGGTGCCCGTGTAATTTCCAGCATTTGTTCCGGGCATGTCCGGATTTTTTGCAGTAATCGCAGTATGCGTTTAATGTATTTACGCGAGAGCGTCCTTTCGGTCTCGGTAATTTAAACTGTTTGGCATGTCGACTGTTTCGACATTCTCGTTCATTGTGGCCAGTTTTCCCGCACTTTCCGCATTGGGGAGTCAGTTTATGATTATTCTGCTGAGATTCAGTTTGGACCTCTTTCTTGTGTCCATTGGTTCGTGGATTAGGTCTCTTGACCTTTCCTTCTGCGCTCGCTTTTGCGATTGTTTCATAATATTGAGTTGCCCAATCCCTCGAAGTCTTATTCATCTCGGGGATTATATTTCGTGCTTCTTTTAAGCTTGAATATTAGTTGTGAGATCCGTGCTGGTGCCGTAAATCTCTGAGCGATCGCCTATGTGAAGGATCTCGCGCGTGGCTAGTAAGGCGTTGCGTATTCCTGGCCATTTCCCTTGGCGGAGAGTGGACTTCGTTTCGATTTGCAAGTTGAGAACGAAGTTCGCCAATTTCAATTAATAGCTCATGGAGTATGTTCTCCATGGGGTATATCGGTCGCCTATTTATTTGTGACGTTGCCGGTGTATTTCCACTTTGCTCGTGTGAGTCTTGAAGCTCTTGTGCTTCTTCTTCGGGTTCTTCCCGGATTACGCGGGGTGACGCATGTGGCGGAGAGCGTGTCGACCGTCCCGCTACGTCTGTCCCCGTTGGTGAACGTGTGTCCATATTGTCCATGTTTTGCTCGGTGGACATTTACGTTTAGTTATAAGCGTGCGTGCTGAGTTCGCGTTACGACTTATTTTGTAATATCGCGTATGTCGCGTTGCGCTAGTGCGTTTGCATTCGTATGCCTTTGAATTACAGTAGCTATCCTAGCTATTTCTTTTACGGTAATTTCAGTTACCGGGGGTCAACCGATATTTTGCTCTATTCGTGTTACAATTTTATGTCGTCCTACGCTTGTTTCGCGTAACAATTTAATGTTTGTCGGACTCACATAAGTACGATGAGCTGCATGGTGCGGCGATCAGCTGAGCCTTGTCGCGGTAGGTCTCGGCGTCGTCTCGAGTTTCACTCTTATCGCTGACGCGCTATGTACGCTCCGGCGTGGCTGGCTTCCTGGCCTGTACAGCTGATTGCTCGGTGACGCTTGGTTCCTCTTGGATCTTCCTTTTGGCAGTGCAAATCCCACCGCTGCCACCACTGTTGTACCCCTCGTTGTGAGTACGATTTGGGATCGCTGCCAGAGATCTCGCGAGGAAGGTATTTCGTCACATACACCGTTATTTGTCTTGAACACTTTTATTCTTGTATTCAGTTACAATGGGTAGATCGCGACCCCGCAAGGCAGAGTGTCGCGTCTATTAGCTCGTTGTCCACGACCCCGCAAGGCAGAGTGTCGTGGTTGTGTATTTATAATAAGTTCTCTCGGCGATACACGATCCCGCAAAGCAGAGTGTCGTGTGTAGTCTTAGTTTGTCTACTTTGGATTGACCCGATCCTCACCTTCTTTCGCCGGTTTATATATCCGATAATTCGGTAGTTGGATTGAAAGAAGGGGAGGATTGCGTGAGGGCATAAATCGGTCAGTATTCCAAATTATTGCTTAGACAGCAAGTGCTGTCTAAGAAGCATTGCGCTAATTGTCGAGCGGATTGCGCAAAACCTCGCGCGATGCGCTCGATGCTGACTGCAGCTGACCGACTTACGTCATCGTGTTACTGACACCTTATCGTTATGAGTGTGTCACTCATAACAGAGGGATACGTGACTTTTAGTTTATTATATATATATATATATATAGCAATAATTTTTGTACGTTTTCTTTTATATATATAATGAATTAAAAGTCACGTATCCCTCATATCAAGAACGTGATGAATTAAATGTTTTCAATTAATATGTTTTCATCAAATTTAATTAATCTTTATCTCTTATTAGACTTACATGTATATTCAAGATAAGTATAAATCACGTGTTTTCAATTAAAATGTGTGTGCAATTTGTTAAATTGTTTTTAAATTATAATACAAAGCGCATATGAGCACGGATAGTTTATATACGGAAATCTTTGAAATTAATTCTCAAAAAAGATATTTCGTAACATAACTGTAATATACGTGGTTGAATTTAGAAAAAAGAAATCCTTTAATATAGCAAAAAATTTTTTTTTAATATAAAAAAAATAATGGTGGGGGATGTTTTGTTAAACAAAAAAATTAAAAAAAAATTTTTTTTCTTTACAAATTTAAAATACTCTTGAAACCGTACAACTTTTATTAAAAAAATTTTTTTCTATCTTTTATACTTCCGATGATATTCGCTCCGAAAGAAAAAAATTGTTTTTTTTTTTAAAGGGGTGTTTCACCCTCTAAACATGAAACTCCGCTCATAAAAAAAATACGTGTCTCTTAGATTTGTGTGTTTGACAACATATTTCAAGGAAAATTAAATTGGCGTCGGACACTTGTGATACTTCCCTTACAAGCCTTTCGCGATTTCCATCATTCTTTTCTTCCTCCATCACCTCGAATTCTTTTATAGAGTCTAGTGAAAGTCCTTCTAAGGGTTGCAAGAGGCCTTCATGAATATAATTTGTCTTCTCCCTATCTTCTTCAGTTCTTCGACATTTGCTACCATTTGAGTAATAACAGCAGTTAATTGATCACTTTTCTCTATGATTTGTTGTTACTGTTGCAGCAGCTGCTGCTATTGCTGTTCCATTGTTTTAAAAGAATGTTTATTAACCCTAATTATTATTGATATATTAGTCCAGTAGTTAATATACACTTGAGATATACATACTTTATTCTGCACCAATGCAGAAACAAACATAATTTTATTTTTCTACTCACTTTAATTTTTTGTCTAATTTTTCCAACCGTAAGACGGATTTTTGACTGTCGTCTTCAACGCGGACGTTCTTTAATGGTTGAAGCTTTTGCTTTCTATAAATAGCGTATTCTGAATATTATTTATCAATTACAATAACTTCTTGACATAAGTGTACATATTGATTTTAAAAAATTACTTACGAATCAAGAACGTTGTTCTTAGTTGGTTGGATTTTTTGTAAATTTTTGACGAGCGATCGAAGTCTCTCCGTTTCAGCAACCATGGAAAGCGATGTTTTAACAATTTTTTTCTTTGGCGGAGATTTATCGGAAGATATTGGTAAAAACGTTTTGGCGTTTTCACCGGCCGGCCACAGTTGGTTTTCACCTCCATCTGAGACGCCTTTTCGATGTTTATGTTAATGTAGAATAAAAAATTTATATATATTACAAAACTATATTACTATTATATTGGTTTTATTTTCCAATAATTTCAGTTTTATGAGAAAATTGTGGAATTAAAATATCAATTAGATCCATTTTTGTTGATATTATCTTAAAAAATGCTAACGTTAACAAATTTGAATACAAAGTTATGTTAGTTACACATCACTTAAAGAGGTGAATGCACACCGTGTTTCACCCACACCCTCCTCTCTCACCTACCCAACCTTGAGACATACCTAACTACATAACTACATAAAAATAAATAAATAAATAAAAACAACTAAATGTAAAGATTGTAGATTATATAAGATAGATATTTAAACTCGAGGTAATTCTAACCGTGTTAAAAGAGAGACACAAATAAATTCATTTCAATTATACTTTCAATTATACTTTCTTCCTCTCCTTCAACACTCCATTTCGGCCTTCTATAACATTCCTTACTTTTAACATCTTGCAAATTAAATACGTCAAGTAAATTAGATAAGTGTTTACACCAATATAGACCGACAGAATCAGAAATACAGCCAATGTCATAAACAGGACTTTATGTTAGAAATTTGTTAATAATTATATACGTATCCCCTCTGTGCTGGATAATATTTTTAATTATGCCAATTTCTTTATTTTGAAAAATACAGTTGTCTCTTAATGATGTAGATAATACGATAGTACCGATTTTAAGTGTTTTAATTTTAAATTGCTGACAATTATAAGCCTGAATTTCAGAAGTAAGAGGACCTTCAATATCATTTTTGGTTAAAAGAATTTGAACGTCATTACCAACAGGTTCTATAACGTTATTATTAAACTCACATATTCTCTTGTAAAATTATTGCGACGGAAAATGCGGTTTTCTTCTAAATTTGCGAAATTCAGGCATGTTATTTTCATAAAAAAATGCGCTAAAAGAATCTGAACTACATAATTTTGCAACATCAGGAATTGTGTGTAAAAGTGCGTGTACATTATATGTAAGAAACTGCTCCCCGTTAAGTTTATTACACATAGTGACATAAGTTTCTATTGCGGCAAAAAACAAATACATTCTCTTTTAAATGTTCGAAATTAAAGAAACGTATGACACAATGTAGAAAAAAAAAATGTTGGTAATAATTATTCGATAATACACCCAGTAAAACAGCTGGAGCAATGTAAAGCAAAAATTGTCTGTATTCAGTTCCTTTAAAATAACTAAGCATTGTTAATTTGTTTGGTCTGTGATTAAATTCTGTTGGGCAATATGTTTCCAAAATTGTCATTCTTAAATCTAAAAATTGTAGTTTTCTATCATTCAACTTTTTACATCCATATTTTCCATAAATATGAGCAAATAAACTTTTTTAACATTACATAAATATATCATATGAAGACTTTCAAATGGCACTTGCGAAACTAATCCTATCACTGAAGCTAATGAACTTTCCTCTTTATGATTCCCTCAGAAAACAGCAGAAAAAAGCCGAGAAATACGGAGCATCAGTAAACACAAGTCTAACTATACTCAAATGCGCCAGAGAGAGAGAGAGAGAGAGAGAGAGAGAGAGAGAGAGAGAGAGAGAGAGAGAGAGAGAGAGAGAGAGAGAGAGGGAGAGAGGGAGAGAGGGAGAGTGGAGCGAGGGAGCGGGGGGGAGGGAGAGGCGAGGCGAGAGGGAGAGAGAGGAGAGAGGGAGAGAGAGAGAGAGAGAGAGAGGGAGAGAGAGAGAGGCGGGGGGGAGAGGGAGAGAGGGAGAGGGAGAGGGAGAGGGAGAGGGAAGGAGACGTGGAGAGGGGGGTAGGAGGGAGGGAGAGCAGGGAGAGAGGGAGAGGGAGAGGGAGAGGAGAGGAAGAGGGAGAGGGAGAGGGAGAGGGGAGAGGGGAGAGGGAGAGGGAGAGGGAGAGGGATTGATTGATTGATTGATTGATCTTTTATTAGCTTTCTCAGCTATTTTCAATACATATATATACAATTTTATGCTACATCATTAAAAACAAACTCTTTTAGCATTCGTTTAAACATTTCTAAACGATTACAATGTTTAACTTCGGGTGGTAATGCGTTATACATTAACACAGCCTCATAAAATAAACTTTTTTGCGCGCTTCTTGTTTTTCGAAATTCAATAACAATATCCCCTGTCTGCCTAGTTTCGCGTTCTCCCTCTACTATTCTAAGTCTATTACTAAATTGCTCCGGCATCATATTATTTAAAATCTTAAAAATAAATATGCACGTGTTGTAATACAGCCTTTGTCTTATGGTCATAAATTGCAACGTTTGGTGCATACATTTAACTTTGGTACGTCTGTTACATTGCAATATGACTCTCATAGCTCTATTTTGCGCTTTTTGGAGCCTACTTAACTGTGTATCTCCCATATCTATTAGTAGCGTCGCACAATACTTAAAGCGAGGTGCTATAATTGTCTTGTATATCGTACATCTAGTGTAAGCCGAGATAAAGTTCCCTATTCTATTTAAAAAACTTATTTTCTTCCCTATTTTCTTTAGCATGTAATCACAGTGACCGCTAAATCTAAGTCTATCATCAATAATTATACCCAAGTACTTTATTATTTCTACACGCTCAATCTCATTTCCATCCAAACATCTCACAGTAGTATTGTCTCTCAATTCTTTTCTTATCCCTCTAACTAACATATATTTTGTTTTCCCCGAATTCATCTTCAGTTTATTAATATTCATCCAGTCCTCCACTACGTTAAATGCAATATTCAATTTCCTCTCTACTTCCGCACTACTCTCACCTGTTACATATATTAAGGTATCGTCCGCAAACATTTTTATATTACACATATCCGAGCAAACGTTAACAATATCATTTATATATATTATAAACGACAATGGGCCCAATACCGAACCCTGTGGCACTCCGTATTCCGTAGTCAGTATCTTAGACCATCTATCATTAAATTGAACTTGTTGCATTCTATCTTTTAAGTACGACCTAAACCATTCTAGAACTGTTCCTGTAATACCATACTGGTATAATTTCTCTAATAATCTTTCTCTATCAATTGTCTCGAAAGCTCGTTTAAGATCTACAAAAATAACTCCTACTATTTGTCTCTCACTAATAATCAATTTCCATTCATCTATAACTGTTTGAATTGCTGTTTCACACGAATAATTTTTTCTGAAGCCCGACTGATGTTCCGTTATGATATTATTACTTTCTAGGTAGACCTAAATTTGCTTTTTAACTATTATTTCTAATACTTTTTCATATATTGGTAATATATTAATAGGCCTATAATCACTTGCCCTCTTAGGTTTCTCTACTTTTGGTATTGGAATTATCGTGGATGTTTTCCACTCTTTCAAAAAACAACCCTCACTCAATGACTTATTTATTATATCACAATATTCCTCTTCTATGACACAAAACACCGTTTTTAATATATCGCTAGTTATTCCTTCTTCTGTACCTTTTTTTTTTGGTAATTCCCTAATGATTTTTCTTACTTGTTCTGTCGTAATTGATTCAAATTTTTCTAGCTCTCCCTTTTTTTCAATACAATAAATTGTTCTCTTATTTGTGCTTGTTGTATAATTCTTATCTATAGATTTTATTATGTCTTTAATACTTTGTATATAATACAAGTTAAATTTATCAGCTATATCACACTCTATATTATTGTCTAATATTTCAAAATCTATTTTTCCTACAACATTTGCGCCTATTGGTCCTCCTCTAATAATTTCTTTTAATGATTTCCACATAATTGTGGAAAAGAGAGAGAGAGAGAGAGAGAGAGAGAGATTGATTGATTGATTGATTTATTTATTTATTTATTTATTATGCCTAAGCGAGGCTACAGGGCAAAGATACACTGTGCAGGTGATGCAATATACATCATAAAGCGAGTAGTCTATAAAAAGAAATAAGAAATAAGCGGTGCGTAGTACTAAACATGGCATATAACATAGCGTTAAGTAACAAGAATAACAATATCGATGTAACAGGATTAGTGTTGACCTTAACTAAATTAAGCAAATAATAGTATCCTAATCAATGTTCAAGCAGGTATACAGACGAATAGCAACAGATAGTTATTACCAGCAGCAGAAAAATTCAAAGAAGTGCATAAACCAATTCGCATACAACAATCGCCTGAAAAATAACAAAAAATAACAAATCGCAAAAATTAACAAAAATAACAAATCGCAAGCAGTATCAAAAATATGAAAATCAAACATGAGTTAAGGTTATAGACATCACATATTACAAGTAGTAATTATATGCAAAGAAAATATAATATCGCAGTAGTAAAAAGGAAAGAAAAGAATAGAAGCGAAGGACGCATGGTTAGATAAGCTTAGTTAGGTAAGCTCGGATGCTGAAAGATAAGACTGAAGAAGGTTCTTAAAGATGTTCAGAGAGGGTGCAGATGTAATGTGGTCGGAAAGAGAGTGCCAAAAATAGATTGCAGAAAGCTGAAATGAGTTTCTAAAGGTAGTTGTTCTATGTAAGGGGATGTGAAAGCAATGTAATGTTGAAGCAAGCCGCTCTAATCTTCTCGTTAAAGGATCAAGAGGAATAAAAAGTTCATGTAAGTAAGGAGGGGAGCGCAATTGAAGAATACGATAAACTTGGCATCCGAGAAAGTATAACCTTCTGTTTTTGACAGAAAGCCAGCCAAGCCTATGTCTGAACGGAGTAATATGATCGTCACGCTTGAGATTAAAAATAAAACGTATGCAACAGTTAACAAGCCTCTGCAACTTGGTGTTCAATTCATTATTCAACCCTTGATAAACTAAGCAACAATAATCAATGTGTGGCTGGATGAGAGTATTAACTAATTTGATGCGAAGTTTGGTCGGGAGTGAGTTTTTGTTAAATTTAAGCTTGCATAAAACATGATGGACGCACCTCGAGACATGTAGGACATGCTTCTTCCATGAAAGGTTAGACGTAAAGATAACGCCCAAGTTTTTCACTTCATTCACATAAGGTAATGGCATCGAGTCAACAATAACTGGTGGTAAGAGAGTGAAGTCGATATTGATGACGTGGGATTGGCTGGCAAAGATAATAGCTTTAGTTTTGGTGAGATTGAGCTTTAGACCATTTTGTTTGGCATAGTCAGAGATGGCACATGCATCTACGGAGATGGATTCAATACCTCTAAGGATGACGGCAGGCAAACAAGAGTAATAGATTTGTAGGTCATCTGCAAAAAGCATGTAGTTGGAAAATGATAAAACTTTTCCTATGTCATTTAAAAAGAGCGTGAACAAAAGCGGTCCCAACACTGAGCCTTGCGGGACACCCAAGGCCGTCGAAATCCATCCAGAACTATTGCCAACATCATCAATCACAGTCTGCGAGCGACCCGTTAAGTACGAGAAGAACCAAGTAAGCACACGATCAGAAAAGCCTAGCTTCCTAAGTTTCATAAGCAAGCGAAGATGAGGGACTGTGTCAAATGCCTTGCTGAAATCGAATAAGTTCATAATTGTAATAAGTCCATTCTCTATCCCTCGCTTAATGTCGTCGCCAATACGTAGGAGAGCAGACTGAGTACAATGATTTGATCTATAAGCAGACTGATAAGGATCTACCAGATTGTGCACACATACATACTCATTAATCTGTTCAGCAACTATTCTCTCCAGAATTTTGGAAAGCTCAGGTAAGTTGGCAATAGGTCAAGTATCAGCTGGAGATGAAGGAGCACGGATCTTTGCGAGTGGACGAATAAACGCACATTTCCAGCTAGATGGAAACGACCCAGACTTCAAAGAGTGGTTGAATAATGCAACGCTCCACTGAGAGATGTGAGGCCATGCCATACGCAAAATATAGAGAGGAATGCCATCAATTCCCGAAGCATAAGAGTGAAGGGGTCCCGACTTAATGAACTTAAGGATAGTACGAGGCAGGACTTGAGAAAAGACAAACTTAGGAGGATCACGAAGACAAGTAAAGTTGAAGAGCAAGGAACAAAAGTCTTCATAACGCAGCAGCGAAGCGCAAAACACTGAAGCATAATATGAATTCAACTGCTCAGGTGTGAAAAACTGGAGAGGCGATGCAAAAGTGGATTTAACAAGCCTGAGACGCGCAAGCTCCCTCCATAGTTTAGCTGGATCGGTGACACCTTCAAGTAAGCCTAAAAGAAATTCACTTTTGGCACGTTTGATATCAGTATTAAGTTGATTGCGCAAGAGTCGATACCTAGCAAAACCAAGTAGACTGTTCGAACGCTTCGCCCGTTTATATATTAAATTCCAATCGCGCAGACGAGTTTTGAGATCGTCGGAAAGCCATCTTGCAGGAGGCCTCCTGATTGCGAAAGTTCGAGCTGGCGCAAAAGCATTAAGAGCACCCTGGAGAATGCTGGACAACAAGGCACAGGGTAATTGAGCATCTGTGTCATTAAGCAGGAGATCGAATTGAAACTGAGCATTAGTCATATTCGTGGTAAGAAAATCGCAAAAATCCGCCGCTACAATACCTTTATAACTGCGACGCAACATAGTGCGTTTAGGGCTACTGACGAAATCCAACGCAAGCGAGAGGCTCAAAAGATTATGCCCAGCGATGAATAGACAATCAGACTTCGAGAAAGATGAGACCTTGTCTTGATCATCTACAATAAGGACATCAAGAACCGAATCGGATGTGGCAGTATGGTAAGTGGCCTCAGAGAATAGTATATGGAGTGAGAGACTTGACATAAGTTCACGGAGATGATTAGCTTCGAAGTTGTTGGTGGAAAGGTTGCCGTTCAGATCACCATCTATAACTACATTCTTACACAGGTGGGATAACCTAGATAGCTCATCGATGAAGTTATGAAGGAGTAAACCCTTAGGTCTTTTATAGACAGAGCCAAAGAGTAATGACTCGTTATATGGCATCCGAATGTCGATGATCAGGTATTCCGGGTCATTGACATGAACTCCTCTAGATACAGCTACAACTGTGGCTTTCAATGATTTGTGGACAAAGCAAGCGACACCGCCACCGATTCGACCAACGCGGTCTTCAGAAAGTAATCATCAAGGGCGACAAGATCGTCAGAAATGCCCGCGTGTAGCCAAGTCTCGGATACTGAAATTACGTGATAGAAGGTGGAATAGAAGTGAAGTCGGATAAAGTCAATATGCCCTCGCAGGAATTAGCATTAAATTGAGCAATGCGAAAAGAAGCCAATCCTGAAGATAAGATAGGAGGTGAGCCAGAGGTTGACGGGCGGACAGAAGGAGCATGTCATACAAGTTTATCCAAACCAGCGTTGAAAGAGATCTGGATGTCTGGTTCACCATCTGAGCGTCTCACATTTATGCAGCCATCCCTCGCCCAAACGTATTTATAAGATCGCTCTTTAGCTACACGCCTGGTAAGTTGCAAAAGCTCGTAAATATTTTTAGGCAGCAGTTCATTTACAAGAATTCTCCGTTCAGACTCGACACCGCAAATCTCCTCTGCGTTAGGACACGTCGCGCACGCTTTTTAGAAATAACAACGTCTCTAACAGCAGCTGAAGCCAAGGTCACCGTAAGAGCAAGTTCTAGCGTCCGGTGGACCTAGATCATGAGACGTTCCCGGACCAGATTTCCGAGCCATTGTTCTCACATCAAAGATGTAACAGGACAAATCGGGTATTCCAAGCGTCGAAAATACGTTGTTAACACAAGCTAAAGGAGTGATGAACAAAGTAGCTGGCACACCCGAGACCAAAAGCATGTTGTCGGAATGGGTCCGAGGGACAGAAGAAGAGGACGACTTATTACTTGCTAAGTCATTAACCATGCTGGTGAGGGTAGCGCACTGCTGCTCTAGTGAGGCAATGCGCTGACTATTGCGCTCGACGCTGCTTGCGATAGAATTCAACCGATTCAGTTTCACTGTGATTTCCCTATTAGTTTGATTATAGTCTTCCGCTAGTGCGGAAAGCTTCGCATTAATGTCGCCGTTAGTTTGCTTTTGGTCTTCCATAAAAGCGGAAATTTTCGCATCCGATACTTCCATTTGCTCGACCAGACGAAGCAGAAGCTTGTTTGTTGAAGTATCGCCACCGATCAAGGATTGCGACGCTGACTCAGCCTGTGCTTGCATGCGCAAGCCGGAACTGCCAGAAGCAGCTGCACCAGTCAATTCGAATGACGGCGCAACAGCTTACGGTCGGCGTCAGAGGCGCACTCAAGAACGCGGATAAAGCTCTGCAACAAGAGTCCGTATACTTAGAGCTTGAATAAGACTTGACGCAGCCCGGGTGAAATGCGCGTTTGCACTCACATTCGACGGACGCGGTAGCAATGGATTTCTTACATCTAGAACATGTGGGTGGCAGGGAATCTATGTTGTAAGAAAGATATGGCTTTACAGAGTTGGGCATAGCACCAACGTAGGACGCCCGCAAACTAACAGTCAAGTGCAAAACTAAGACTGACAGCAGTCAGTATGCCAAGACAGTACTATTATAGAAAGTGTACTAAGTGAGAGCGTAGGAGACCAGATGGGTCACAACAACCATCACACGGCGACACTCAATATGTTCGACACGGAAATCGTAGGCAAAACACACACTATCAAAGTCTGATGACACTTCACAGATAATAGAAATGAAATTCCAAGCAGGACACCCAGTGGATATAGGATCACGTAAAGCGCACACCACGGAGATGAAGCAGGGCCTGGCAGCAGACGAGCACGCAGAGAGGTGGCAGACAGAGGCGGCACATGCGCAGGAGAGAAACGGCCAATGGAGTAAAGACTGAGAGAACACTCCAAAATCAGCTGACAAGTCCAGCAGGACAAAACAGAAATACGCCAAACGAGGGCCAAATGGACACCGTCCACGGGTAGGTGTTGAGAAGTACGCCTGTTCCGTTGGAACACAGCCAAAACCAATGACATTGAGCGAGCGCGGACTCGCCCGGGATTTGCCGATCGAAGAGACGTCGATCGGCAATCAGTCGCGAACGAGTCCTTTCTTCGTAGCGCACCCGATTTTTCCCGAGCGTCACCGGCGGCGCTGCGGCGGGGAGACGGGGGGCTTCTGGACCGGTCGGCCACGAGTTCTCACTCTCTTCCGAGCCATCGATCAAGCAACAGCTTTCTTTGAGCATTTAGTGATAGTGATTCGAGTGCGACGATCGAATTTGTTTTTAAGAAAACGTGTCTGTGCGGACTTGGGCTACGTAGCCGTGCTTTTACGTTTCACGCGAGATTCGAGTCTTTCTCAATATATTCTTCACGTGCGGCCGTGTCGACAGCCGGCCGGCGAGGGAGCCGAGCCTCCCATTTGCGTCGCGATCCTTGTGATCCGACTTCCAGGGATCGAACTTCCTCATTTGCGTTACGATCCTCGCGCCATGAATTTCTCGACGTGATTTCGCGCCCTTAAAGAAAGTAACGCTCGCACCTCTGATTTATAATATCTTCGTCGTTTTTTTGTGTACTGAGCTCAGTGTAATAATTCTTTGAATAAACTTCTAAAGGGGGTTTTTGCCGGGCTCGCACTTGCGGCCTCGGATTTTCCTCCTTGGGTTCGCCCTAACTACAGTCTTTTAATTTAAATTAAAAAGTTTCCCACATTATCATCCCACTCAAACTATCTCGCCTATCGAAGGGGATTCGAAAGGCGGGAATACGATCACGCGCGGTTGTACATTTTGGTGCCTCCTGTGAGGTGCGAGCTAGTGCAACGAAGTAGAACGGTCTCAAACGTAACGATACAAGTGTAGTCGTGCCACATACAACGACCGTCAGCAGTGTTGCATCACCTTTTCAACGACTCAACATCGATATCATCGCCGTCGCTCCCGCACCAGGACGCCTCCCTCTCAGTGGTCATCGACGCCTGCAGTCTCCGCGAATCGCAACAAGATAAGTCAAATCGTTCTGAAAATTGCGACGTTGCTTTCCCCCGGGAACGTCAGGTCCGAGGGGGCTACGCCCAATTAAACGGGAATCTCTCTATAGACGGTAACGAGTAACGCCTTCTTAGTTGGGTGCGATAGTTTACAAGAACGGTATCTTCAATATTCCTCGAGAAAGCTCTCGATACGGTATCGGTAACTTACATACGGTATCCCCCAATATCGATTAAGATTGCTCTCAAAGCGATAGCGGTAACTTGTATACGGTATCCCCCAAATATATCGGGCGAAATTGCTCTCGACACGATAGCGGTAACGTGCAAAAACGGAAACTTCCCAATACTCTAAATTTTAGGGCGCCAGGCGCGACTTCTCGCGCCACACAGTAATTAGCGATAATGCGGTAACCAACTAGGAAGCGTTACAAGTGCCGGTAGCTCTTTTACTCTAGACGGTAGAGTGGCGTGGTTCTTTTGAGACGAAAAGTGTGGAGATGTCGGATCGAGGCAGGTCGTAGAAAGATTCGGTACTTAACTGGTTAAACAATTAAAGAGTTATATTGTATTTCGGTAGTGATAGTGAACACGGTGACAATGCAACAATGAGCTTTACTCAAAGAGTCTTCACAATTAATTCACGGATATATACGGATATAACTTTGATAGAGACGGAAACGAATTATAGACACAAAAATGCGGAAACTATAGAATTGATAATACGAGGCGAGAGGCCGACGAGGCTCTCCGCTCGAACAGAGACAAAATTACTAATGGCGGAAACAATTCGCGGTAACAATGATTCTAATATAACTATGACTGTCGGCACCGGCGTAGTCCGAGAGGGACGTACTCACGTTATCAAATATTCGGGGCCGGTCGGTCCAAGCCCTCGTGCGGCCACAAAACTCTACTTTCAGTTTCGAGTTACTTTACACAACAGTAGCACTAACGGTATCGGATTTCGGATGACCGATATCACAACTAGAACGGTATCCGGTATCCGGTCCCGCACGAGGGTTGACCGCCTTATCCGAACCTTACGTATCGATGGCTGCCGAGTGATGGCCTTACAAAGCGAACGGTGTCCTAGTCTCAGAAGTCCGTAGCGGTAACTATGGCGGTATCCTGGGGCTCGTCCTAGTCGACACGTATGCTGACACGGCTTGCCGAACAGTGAGAAGCCCCGGTCCCGCGCCGGCCGGCTCGAGCCGCCGCGCATGCGCGTGCTTCGATTTTCGGTCGATCCGCACGCCTCGATCCCATGCCGCGCCGCATCGCCTCTCCAAATGCCTCGTGGTCCGCGCGTGACGACTTCCGCCGATGAGAGTGTTCTAGCTCTGCCGTTTTCGGTTGGCCCGGCTGGCCATGCCGTGGCCGAACCGATCTGGGTGGCGGGCGGTTGACAGTTTGACGGTCGCTCCCCCGGTCTGCAGCCCGGTGGCGTGCCCTCGGCGTGATTCCTCCCAAGAATCTTTTATGTCGCCATGCGGTATCCTGGCTGCCACGGTTTACTTGCGGCAACGGTATCCTTTGCGGCTTAGGGCGGTAACAAGCAGCGGAGCTCGACGCACGGCTCGGCAGGGAAACTCTTGGCGGGGCACCTCGCCTACTGTCGCTTGCTCGCGATACTATTCCCCCGACGGCTGCTCCTCCTCCGTTCTTTGTACAATAAAAAATGAGCCCTCACTCGGCGCCTTAAATCTTAAATATCCTAATACGGTACCACGAAAACAAAAAAAAGAAAATAAAAAAAACAAAGTCGCGTCCCCCTCGGCTCGGCGAGGAGGAGCCCCAGATCGACCCCCTCGGTCGGACTTACGCCCTTGTGACGAGCGCGACCGGACGCGCCACGTCACAAAATATAATAATTTCTACGATCTCTCGTCTACGCGGCCATTGCATCGTTTTTCGCGCGCCACGTGCGACTCATCTTTGTCTGTTCGAGCATGTTCTAGCTTGCGCGCGACCGTTGCGTCATTCTTCTACGCGCCGCATACACTTCCTTCCACCGCGCGACCGGTTTTTACTTGTTCGGGCGCGCACCACGCATCGACCTAACGACAACAAAACAATTGCGAACGTAGGACTTTTGAGCCGGGACTTAGTTTTCTTTGTTTTCTTTTCTTCTTTCGCTTTCCTTCTTCAAAGGAGGCTCGATTTTTCTCTCTCTTGCGCGTAAGGGTTTGGCATTTGACTCGACATGGACGCGGCGACGAAAAGGAGAATTGCGTTTATCGCGAGAAAAATTAAGTCCGTGGAGACTCAGTTAACAAATTTAGAGAACGGATTTAATGACGGGAAATATAATAAAATTAATGCAAAATTAAGACTAAAGCGAGTCACCACTCTTTTTCACGAATACGAAAATTTGCATGAAAAATTGATCGAATTAGATGAGGAGAACGAACTCGTCGGAAGAATCACGCTAATACAAGACGCGTATTACGATATTGCCTCTCGCATCCAAGGCATACCGAATGCTGACGAGTCGGTTCAACCGGTCATGGGGCAATCGACGTTTCTAGAAAAGCAGAAGCTTTTGAAACTGCCCGTCGCCGAACTTCCCAAATTTGACAGAAGCTATGATAAATGGCTTTCATTTAAAAATACGTTTTTAACAATAACTGACACACGCTCGGATATTGATGACCTCGTTAAATTTCTCTATTTAAGGGACACACTACAGGTGAGCGCGTTAAATAAAATTTTGATGTACGACGCGGACGCGGCTAATTACAAACCAGCCCAAATGGGAATTACTTGTCGAATCGTACAAAAGAAAACGTGTGTTGGTGTCGACACACATTGACGCGATTCTCGACGTCAAGCCGTTGCCTAAAGCAACTTCCACGGAACTTTCCAAATTAATTGACAACGTGCGGCAACATTTGAGAATGTTAGAAACACTTCAAGTACGGATTGACGAACGAATAATTATCAGGGTACTAGAAAGATCGTTGCCGGTCGGAATTAGGAATAAATGGGAAGACACGTTAGCCCTTGATGAATTACCGGATTTGAAACGACTTTACAAATTCTTCGACGAGACCACTTTCCGACTATGTACATTAGAACATGATAACGCGCGTAGAGAGGAAACGAGTGGCAAACGTCGCGCCGATTTGCAGCCGTCGACAACAAAGGCGCGGCGCGTCGGGTCGGGTACACGCGCACTTGTTCTCAATACATCGGGTGCGTGCGTGAAATGCAAGGGAGATTATCCCCTCTACAAATGCGCCGCGTTCTGGAAATTAATTGTACAACAACGATGGGATTTTACGCGACAAAACAAACTTTGCCGAAATTGTCTTCGCGCGCACGAGGGCACGTGCAACGGCACGCATTGCAAGTTTTGCCCAAAATTCCACCATTCGCTTTTACATTCGCAGAAAAAATCCTCAAACGCGACTAATGACGTAAAACCTACAACGAATGCTGATTCGAAACCAATTTCATCGAACGCCAAGGCAGAAAACACCCAACAAACATGACTAGAATGTATCTCGCTAAATACCGTGTCGTCGTTGCCAAACTCTCAACTCATGATGAGCGCAGTGGTAATGGTTCGCGACGCGGGGGGCAGGATGATGGCCGCGCAAGCGTTGCTGGACACGTGCTCAACAGCACACTTCATCACGGAAAGGCTCGCAAGCCTTTTACGATTGCCTATGCGGGCGTGTGCAATTCCGGTGGGCGCAATTGACAAAATGAGTATGATGTCTCGACTTCAAGTCGAAGTCAGTTTTCAAGTCATTACAAGGCAATTACGAGCGAAGCCTTACGTTTTTGACCATTCCGAAGATCGCGAATTCGATACCGGATCGAATGTTTCCGCGCGAGTTAGTTCAGCTTCCGGCGAACATTCAGCTGGCCGATCCGCAATTTCATATGCGGCGTCCGGTCGACATTTTAATTGGCGCCGGAGCCACACTCTCGATGCTATGCGTCGGACAAATTAATCCATTGCAAAACAACAGCGATTTAATCTTGCAAAAAACGCGGCTAGGATGGGTAATTGCGAGGGGTATTCGCGATAATAATAAGAGTCAACGGACTTGTTGCACACTAGCAGAGTTATCCGCGCAGTTAGAAAAATTTTGGACAATAGAAAACGTAGGAGATAAGTCTGATAAACTTTCAGACGATGAAAGGTGCGAAGCGCATTACGTGAAGAATACAACTCGTGACGCGAACGGGCGTTATATCGTGAGACTGCCTTTCCGAACGAACAACACGGATCTAGGATATTCGCAAGCTCTTCGACGTTTCTATTCACTTCAGAAACGGCTCAGGGCAGATTCTCGCGTCAACGCGGAGTACAGTAGAGTCATGAACGAATATATAACACTCGGTCACATGTCTTTAATCAAGAGTGAACCGGAGGACGGATATTTCTTACCGCATCATGCGGTTATTAAAGCATCAAGCAATACCACAAAGATTCGCACCGTATTCGACGCCTCCGCGAAAACCAATCGCGGCATTTCACTTAACGACGTGTTGCTAGTCGGGCCAATGATAAACTTCTCGATCATTTATTGCGATTTCGCGTGCATAAGTACGTCGTAACGGCCGACATCGAAAAAATGTATCGTCAAATACTCATACATCCGGACAATCGAAAATTTCAGAGAATCTTCTGGGAAACGGAAAACGGTATTCGAACTTAAGAGCTCAACACGATAACGTTCGGCGTTACGTCCGCGCCGTTCCTCGCGATACGAACTATCCAACAACTCGCCGACGACGAAGGATCGAAGTACACTCGGGCACGCGACGTTTTGAAACGCGATTTATACGTAGACAATTTGTTGACCGGCGCGCATTCTCTAGATGAAGTACTCAAAATTCGCGACGAAATCATCGTGCTTTTACAACGGGGCGGGTTTAACATCCGACAATGGGCTTCTAATCACAAACACGCGCTCGACAATATGAGCGAGAAGATTTTAAACTTAGATTGCGCGATCGAAACGCCGTATTGAAAACGCCGTATATGAAAAACATTAGGTGTCGTGTGAAATTCAAATCGAGACAAATTGGTTTTTACCGTGAAACCACTCGATTTGTCCACAAGGGTAACGAAACGCAACATCTTATCCGAAATTGCAAAGATATTTGATCCTCTCGGTCTGCTCGGCCCGGTAGTATTATACGCGAAAATCATAATGCAAAAATGTTGGTTAGATTGATTAGAATGGAACGAGTCAGCGCCTTAGAAATTGCACACGGCCTGGTTGTCATTCGCCACTCAGTTGGGAAGTATCCGCGATTTAGCCGTGGACCGAGGATTGCTGATGGATAACCTGACTCAAATCGAACTCCACAGCTTCTGCGACGCGAGTCAAAGGGGTTATGGAGCTTGCTTGTACATCCGTTCCTCTAACTCACGACAAGTGAAAACTTGCTTAGTGTGTGCAAAGTCGCGAGTCGCGCCCTTAAAGAATTCAACTATTTCTCGTCTCGAGCTCTGCGGAGCATTAACCCTCGTTCGACTATACAAGGAAGCCTGCGCCAATTTCGGTCTTGAATTCGACAGAGTAATCTTCTGGTCTGACTCCTCCATCGTATTGCATTGGATCAAAAAGCATCCTCAGAACTTAAAGGTATTTGAAGCAAATCGCGTAGCCGAAATTCAAACCGTCGGCAGAATGGAAACACGTCGGGTCGAAAGATAATCCCGCGGACGCGTTGTCCAGAGGACAACTTCCAAATGATTTCGTTAAGAATCAAACGTGGTTCCATGGCCCTTCGTGGCTATCATTACCCGAAACCGACTGGCCCGCGAATCTAGAAATTAACATTCCTGACTCATTGGATTCCGAACCGGACGTCTGTCTCAAGTCGAGTGCAACGACGTACAGCGAGTTCGATCGATGCTCGTCATCATATAACACGTTAATTAACGGAGTGGCGCGCGGTCTACGATGGCTCCCTGCTAAATATAAAGGGGCGGGGAATTCGGGAAAATTGTTTAACGTTAAAGAACGAAACGAAGCGGAGTTACGTATTTTGAGAATAATTCAGCGCGAGAATTTTTCGGTCGAAATTAAACGACTCACGACGTCGCGAGAGACTAAAACGGGCGAGATCACAGTGCCCTATCGAAAGAGCACCAGATTTGACGAACTGAATGCCTTCATCGACGAACGCGGATTGCTACGCGTTGCGGGGCGGTTACGAAATGCAAAGTCGCCTTCGGTACGAAACATCCGATTTTACTTCCATCCAACAATCGAGTCACGGATCTCATTATAAAGGAAATACACGAACGAACGTATCACGCCGGTATCCAAAGCACACTTTACGCGTTGCGAGCTCGCTTTTAGCTTTTCAACGGAAAGGACCAAGTCCGACAGATCGTGCGAAAATGTGTCAATTGCATTCGACATCGTCCGAAGTTACTGCACGGACAAATGGCAGATCTGCCGGAAGCCCGAGTAAACAAGACGCCCGCGTTTCTACACACCGGTGTTGACTTCTTCGGACCACTTTTCATTAAAGAAAGGAAATCACGGAATCGATCGCGAGTCAAGGCATACGGATGCCTTTTCGTGTGTATGGCTACGAAGGCCGTGCATGTGGAAATTGCAAGCGACTTGACGAATGGGTCTCCTATAGACAGACGCGAATAGTACAGTCTCACTGTTCGGCAAGCGTAGCTCCATAATAAGATACTCAGGAGCATCGATGTCAGATCCCTGAAAAGTTGCAATAACCGTAACCCGTAGTGAGCTGTGAATATAGCAGGCAACACCTCCACCTTTTCGTCCAATGCGATCGTTACAAATTAAAAAGTAGTCGTTTAAAGCTACAAGGTCGTCAGAAACACCCGCGTGAAGCCAAGTCTCAGATACAGAAATTATATGGTGATAATTAGAATTGAATTTTAGTCTAATAAGATCAATGTGTCCAAGCAAGGAGTTCGCATTGAATTGAGCCACATGAAATTGAACAGTTCTTGAACCCGAGACATTCAACAGGACAGAAGTTGAGGGATCAACGGAATGTCAAACAAGCCTGTCAAGATCAGCTTTAGAATTAACTTGCATAACAGGCTTGCCGTCAGAGTGTTTTACATTAATGCAACCTCCACGCACCCAGACATACTTGTATGATCTGTCCTTGGCGACACGCTTAGTCAGTTTCAGTAATTCATATATCTCTTTATGGAGTAGCTCATTTACATATACGTTGCGATCCGAATCATTACCACATACCTCCCTCTGCACAAGCACACGCCGTGCTCGCTTTTTAGATATAACTATATCACGAACGGCACGAGAGGACAGAGTTATTATATGCGAGTTAGTAGTATTAGCCGGCAAGGGATGCTCACTCGCCGTTTCCCGCTGCGAACCACGAACAGGCCTGACATCCAGGATATAACAAGATAAATCCGAAATGCCAAGGGCCACGAACGCATTGCGAACACATGCCGAGGAAGAAATTGCCATTGCAGCTGGGACGCCAGAAATAATGAGTGAATTTTCAGCAGGACCCTGCGCGACCGCGTGAGAAGAACCATGATCTCCCCTCAATTCACGAACCTCATTCGCTAGAGCAGCGCACTGCTTCTCTAACTCAACTATTCGTTGACTATTACGATCAACGTTGCGCGCTATACAATTTAATTGGTTGAGTTTTTTACTGAATTCACCATTTGTACGCCGCTGTTCCTCGGCAAAAGCAGAAAATTTCGCATCTGACACTCTCATCTGTTCGATTAATTGGAGTAACAGCTCATTTGTTCCACTGTCAGTTTGCGACTGCGACTGAGTATGAGTGCCAGAGACTGCAGAAGTGGCCATATGAGCAGAGTCGAAGTCGAAGGGCCGCACCGTATCAACCATCACAGGTGTAAGTGGTAATTCTAATGATGAGGATAACGGAAGGGAGGGAGGGAGAGAGAGAGAGAGAGAGAGAGAGAGAGAGAGAGAGGGGAGGGGGGGAGGCAGAGAGGGAAATAATATTGAGTATTAATGTCTATACATATACATATGTACATATATAAATATGTGCATGTATGTACATATATATGCATTTGTGTGTATTTTCTCTCTCTCTCTCTCTCTCTTTCTTTGTGTAAGTAATTTTTTCTTTGAATATTATATAATATAATTATAATCAAAGGTCGGAAATAACAATGTAACCAACAGAATATATTTACTCGAAAGTACCAAATATAACGTAGTTTAAAAAAAAGATAGAATAAAGTGGTTTATTCTTTTGCAATGTATTGAAATAGGTAAAAAGCATGAAATCTTGTCTGAAACAATACAGACTATGTCACCCAGCTGGCCTGCCGATGACATGGTCACAGGCTGCAATGTCGGTGATACGTTTATATGGATCTCCAAGGATCATCTTTGGTATTCATAGTCGGATATTATATTCAAGATCATTTTAAGTACTATCTTAAGATGCCATCAGCCAATCACAGAGTCGTATTAGCATCTTAAGACATTGCTTGAGACAATCTTTAAATAAGATTCGACTATGAATACCAACCTTAGTTTAGTAACTCATCTTTAGTAACTCATGCATTCTGTGCAAGCCGGATATATGGATTAGGCACAGGAATATACCGATAAGGCTTTTAATCAAATCAAAAAACTAAAAAGTAAGTATTTAAATACTTTGTTATTTCCAAAACAATTTATAATAATTAATTCTCTCCATACATTCATAAAGATCACATTTAAAAAATTTGTTATTTGTAGCTAAATTATAATTATAAGTTTATAATTATGTTTATTGTTCTTTTACAGTTATTGATAATAAATCTATTTTGTCCGTGTTTCACTTAAAGCTCTTAAAACATACATTCATGTGTCAGCTTTTAATAAAAAAAACAAAAGCGTGACTCTTATTGTGAATGTGGTCTATGATGGCCTTTAAGTAACATAGGCTGTCACATACAAAGTTAACATGAAAAATTTCCGTAAAAGCCACACATTTATTTCTCATTACAAGCCGGCACATGATTATATGTTCCAAGAGCATTAATTAAAATATGGGCAAAATATGTTTGTTATCAACAACTGTAAAAGAACAATCAATATAATTATAAATATACAAATATTACAATTTAACTACAATCTTAATTGTAAAATAGCAATAAATATAATGTTATATTAAATTGATGCAAAAAGAATGAAAAGTAAAATATAAAATGTCGCTCCATTATGCCTTGATTTACAAAAAAATTAGTTAGAGAATCAAAAATATAAATAAAAATTTTAAATGTGATCTTTGTAAATGTATGAAAAGAATTGTATTAATTAGAATATATTGTTTCGGGAACAAAGTATTTAAGTACTTACTTTTTAATTTTCGATTTGACTAAAAACCTTATCTGTGCCTTATCCAGCTCGCATAAAATGCATGACAATTACTAAATAGACAGACGTAGAGGTAATCTATGGCATCCATCTCCAATATTACAGCTTGTGGCCACGTCATCGGCAAGCCAGCTAGGTGACACTAACCTATATAATATATTGTAATAATTTGAGACAAGGTTGTACGATATATTTAAGAGCCACACAGTTGCAGTACGATATTTTAAAGAAATATATATAACACATGTAACTATTCTCTTACCTGGCCTGCCATAAGATAATGGCATACTTGAAAAACTAGCAAGTACATCTTCAAATAATCCTTTTGATATTATTTTGATATCCTCTTGATTTTATGAATTACCCTGCCAATTCTCTATATGATAGTTCACTCAATTTAAAAGGGGATAAAACTCCGTGAATTTTTATCAACAGCAACACACACTGTAAATTCCGAGCTTTGATATTTTACTCATCCACTCTTTTCTTTTTCTATTCTTCTTCCGGTTCAAATAAAGTGTTTCTTCCTCTCTTTAATAACTAAAAATAAAACATAACACAAAGTATAATTCTTATTTCAGAATACTTATTCCATACAAAAAAGAAAAATTTTGTGCAACTTATCTGATTATACAACGCAGTGTTATACTAATCTTCAAATTTAGACACAGTCATATTTCCCTTCATGATAAAATTCACGATGTAATATGCAAATTATGCATAAAACTAAAATCACAACTAACCTCGCGCAAATCAACACGTCTCTAAGCAGTTGTATGTGAGACAGCGTGGTGTTCGGATGGTTAGAGTGATTCGAGAGTATACAAACGGCACCGCGTAATATAGTAGAGGCACAACCAGCCCTTATCAGGGCTAAAAGAGAGGTGATTGAATCCTTGAAAAGAGAAATAAAGGCTGATAAAAAAAATACGAAAAAATCGCCACGGTAAGGAGATTTGCGAAAAGTGTGTTTAAGAGTCCAATAAAACGAATAGAACATTCTAGAATGAGACCCGCGCAAGCGCCTCGGAACAAAGAGAATAAAGAAAAGGAGGACAGCAATACCGCGAAAAACGTTTCTACAAATAGTGAAGTGGTAGAGGCTAAAGGAAAAAGCTCAAAAGGTAATAGTGACTTTACTAAAGAAAGTGTGGAGGAAATAATAGGTGTAAGTCCAAGCCAGAGAGAAAAAATAGTACTAACCAACAGCGGAAATAGCAGTAGCGAAGACCACATGGAAGTGGAAATTGACGAGATGAGAAAAAACAAAAAGAGTGCCGGAAAAAGGAAGAGGCAAGACAAAGGAGAAAAAAAAGAAAGAACACGAAGAAACAAAGCAGAGAAAAATCCGAATCCAAAAAGAAAATGGAAAAAGGGATGAAATGGACACAACGTCGGAATCATCAGCATCAAGAGACGAACTACAGCAAACCGCACTGGACACAACAGCATCGTCCACAACCTATTCCACCGATGACGAACCAAAAAAAAGAAACGGTATATTGCAAAAACGGTAAGATTATCTATAACTACGGAGGCCATGATCCCTTACCAACAGAAAAAGAAGACAAGGGATTCAAAACAGGGCACAAAGGAGACTGTATAATATTGGTAAGGCTCAAACAGGAAAACATCGAAAAAAGAGGTAAGGTTAACTGTTTCAAAATACTAAACGCGCTAGCAAAGGAAGATATAAAACCAGATACCTTTGTAAAAACCGGTTTCAGAACTGCAGATCTGCACTATATAGGGATCGACAAAGCTAATAAGGTTATACGTAAGATTGAAAACAAAAGAACTCGAGTTCAGCGTACTTGAGAGGAACACAGCTATTTAAGGTGTAGTTACAAACTGGGGTGATAAAGTTGAGGAACTAGCTTTAGCCATTGATCAACGCGATGACATCCAAAAAATGGAAAAGCTAATCTCAAAAAGATATAATAACGTAAACAAAAGAATGGAAATATAGTCACAAGTAACATCATAATCACATTCAGAGGTAATATGATGCCAAGCTTCCTCTCATTGTACAGGGGACTCGTTAAGATAAAAATAAGATCATACATTCTCGATGTGAAGCAATGTTTCAAGTGTTACAGGTTTGGCCACGTGCAGGCTGTCTGTAGGGAAAAGGAAAAAGTGTGCATTATATGTGGCGACTTGTATCATGGAACCTGCGACAGAGCATTAAAATGTAAAAACTGTGGTGAGGGTCATAAGGCAAACAGCAAGCTGTGTCGAGAATTCGTACATCAAAGGAACGTCCTAAAACATGCAGCGGAAAAGAATATCTCAATCACAAGCCAAACAAGAATTGGGACAAAAGTCAACTAGATATCGAGATGCGGTAACGAGAGAAAGAGCAGGACCAAGTAGAAAAGACATTACAATAACAGGAGAAAAAGAAACAACGACAAGAAATAAGCAACAACAAATAAAACAACAAGCACTAACAAGAGAAAGAACAACAAACAGTCAGAGACAAAAAAACAAGGAAAGGGAATACAGACAATGGTTGGAAGAAAAAAGACAAGAAGAAGAAGGCAACTACTGGATAAAACAAAAAGCGAAAGATAATAGAAATAATAATAATAGAGAAAAACACTTAAAAACTCAAGAAGAAGAAGAAAAAGAGGTAACCTATAATGAAGAACCAAAGAAAAAGAAATTGCTGCAAAGAGTATTAAACAGGTAATCCAAAGAAACGAACACAAGGAGTACTTTTTGCTAACCCTAAAAGAGGTTATAGAGGTAATACACGAGGAAATTAATAATGCAATAGAAGAAAGAAAATAGAAAGAAGAAAGAAAATAGAAAGAAGAAAAAAATAAGAAAAAAGGGCAAGAGGAATGAACCTAGCTATATGGAAAGCCAAAGGTATCAAGAGAAAAATACACGAACTAAGCAACTTAATAAACGAGTTTGATATTCTGTGCGTAACAAAGACAAAATTGAAGGAAAATGATAGAGCCTACATTCAAGGATACAATATAGAAAGAACGAACAGGAGAAATGATACCAATATAGCTGCAGGAGGAACAGCCATCATTATTTAAAAAAATATAAAGTATCAAAAGCTGCAGCCAACCAATACTCCCAAGTTTTGTGAATCCACGGCAATAAAGATTATGACCACAGAACGTAAAGAGACTCTTACTTTAGTGGTAATCTATCGGCAGCCAGGACACCAAATGATGAAAGAGGAGTGGAAACAATTTATTGAACAATTCAAAAAGACAAAAAACCTTTTATCACAGAAGACTTCAACGCCCACAACATTATGGGGAACTGTAAATATACAAACAGTAATGGCACAATACTAGCAGATGCTGTATGGGAAGCAGATTTATACGTCATTAATACCAACACCAAAAGTTACATAGGCTCACATGACAAGGCCAGCTCAAATCTTGACTTGATTATTACATCGACAAACATAATAGATAAAATAGATTACCAACAAGAAAACGATACATGGAGTTCAGACCATCATCCCATCAGATTCAAAATTAATATAACAACAGAACACTACAAAAAAAAGACAAACAGAATAACTAAGAAAAACACAAACTGGAAGAAATATAACAAGAAAATGATGGCATGGTACAAAAACAAACTGGAAGATTGGAATAAGAAAGACCCAGAACATATACATAAATTGCTTGTAGCAGGAATGTTAGCAAGCGTAGGTTATAATAGTGAAAATATGGCCAAACAAAAAGACCTAAACAAAGGACATCAAGATAACAGAAAAGACAAAAAGACAAGTCAGAAACCCTGGTGGGACGAAAACTGTAAAAAGAGTATTGAAGAAAGAAAGAGCTCTTAAGCAATTCTATAAAACAAAATCTACCAAAGATTTTATAGAATTCCAAAGAACAAAAGCACAAGCAAAAAAAACAGTCAACCAGAAAAAGAGAGACTTTTATGCCTTTATAGAAAGTATTAACAAAAACCATAATATGACATATGTGTGGAATAAGTTAAGAGTACTCAGAAACCCACGGAAAACAGTAGATTGGAAACAATGGCAAATTAAAGATAGAAATGAAACAATTCTAAAGAAAATTCAAGAATATGCATTGGATTGGGTACCAACTAGAAGAATTAAAAAAAAATTAATACATGAAGAAATAGATCTAAATAGAGAAATAAAAATAGAAAAGATAAGAAGAGCCATCCAAAAAGCCAAAAGGAGCTCAGCCCCTGACCTGGATCATATAGAATACATGATGTTAAAAGAGCTGCCAAAGGTATACGAAATCATCACACACATATTCAATAAAATTTTTGATGGCAGTATGGAAATCCCAGAAGAGTGGAAGCGATTTCAAGTTATTTTTATTGATAAACAAGACAAGGAAGATGTAAGGCCGATATCACTGTCATCGTGTATAAGAAAAATCTATGAAAGAGTTGTTAATGAAAGAATAAGTTGGTGGGCAAAAACAAATAATATATATGATAAATATTAGACCGGTTTCAGGAAAGGCAGATCATGCCAAGCTAATTTAACAAAGCTTACGACACATATCAAAACTCAACTGCTGAAGAACCAAAACACTATGGCTGCTTTCATTGATATTACATCAGCATACGACAACGTGCTGTATGACATTATGATTAAAAAGCTAAAAGAAGAGAAGTGTCCAAGTAAAATAATAAACACTATAAATGATCTACTGTATGAAAGAGAAGTTGAGTTTATCAGAAGATGGGTTTATCAGGAGATGAAAAGACAATATACATTTTGAAATACATAAAAAGATTTACAAGGGGCTCCCTCAAGGAGCAGTTCTGAGCCCAATACTATACAATTTACACAAATAAAATTACAGAAACTATACCAAAGGAAGTTAAACAGGTACAATTTACAGATGACGTGGCCATATACTGCAGTGAAAAATATCTCACCACAAGAATTAATCTTATTGAAAGCGCAGTTGAAGACATACAAGAAGCACTTGATCGTATAGAAATAAACCCCAGAAAAACGAGAATCATGGAATTCAACAGACAGGGAATAGTAAACAACAAAGCAGCAATTAAATACAAACAAGAAAAAATAAAAATTTAACCAGAAACAAAATTCTTAGGAATATGGTTAGACATTAAGATGCAATTCACAAAACATTGTAGTATGATGAGTGACAAGAAAAGTGAACAACGTACTTAAATACGCAAATAAAGTATCGAGAGGAATGGAAGTAAACACAGCGCTACTATTCTATAAAAGTCTGGTAAGATCCTCCATAGAATATGGAATAACAATCTTCATGCCTACAAATAAAGAAGAAGCAGCAAACAAAATTGAGAAAGCACAATACTTGAGAATCAGAACGGCAATAAGTTACAGAAACAGCGCCCCAACAAATGTTATGCTAGCAGAAGCAAAAATGATGACGATGGCAAATAGAGCAAAATTTCTAGCAAGAAACTACTGGATGAAAACAATAAACCAATAAACCAAGACATCGGCATGATACCCTCTGCCGATCGGCTTCCGGTGCCGATCTGACTGCGTACATGCGAAAACCGTTGAGACACTCTCCTTTGAGAAAGGCACTAGGAAGCACACCGGTCCCTGGGAGTCATTTTGTTTGTTAGTTACCGCGCGTTCATTGTATTGGTTTAAAATATACTGCTCTCTCTCTCTCTCTCTTTCGAATCAGTGGTTCCAGTTTAATTAAATCACCCTACGTTCCTGTCTCTCCTCCTCTCACGCGCAGACGCAGTGCAAGTAATTGCGCTCTTCACGTCGGACGACAAACGAAACTTCGTCAGCAGCCGGACGCGGCAGAGGACAAGTTCGCCTGTTTCTTTTTCACATTCAAGTTAGTTTGTTACTTTTCAACTTCAGAAATGGGATCAAGGGCTCGTAATGTCCTGCCTGCGGATCCTGTCGATTGGTCTCCCAGCTTCGCTAATAACTGATCTAGACTAGTTATCAAGAGGTGCGGACGTGCAACTGGTGCGCGTGGAAAGTCAAAGTAATAGTTAATATTAAGACAGTTCTAACTCGGGAGCTCCGAGGGAGGAGCGGGTGTGCGGGGGGAACTCGTAGACGCGCGGGACATGATGTCACGCGGGGAGGGGGGTCTCGCGGTACGGGAATTGCTGACGCGGGATTTTCGGGTCCGCGGCCGCGGTGCGGGAATTGCCGATGCATGATTTTCGGGTCCGCGACCGTAGAGGGGGAATCGGGATCCGCCGCCGCTCGCCGCTGCCGCCCGCCACCCGCCGCCGCCGCCGCGGTGCTCGCGCTCTCCCTCTATTGCGAATCTTTCTTTCTCTCCCGTACGCGATATCTTTCAGCAGCCATTGCCGCGGTACTCGCTCTCTCCCTCTATTGTGAATCTCTCTCACCCATACGCGATATCTTTAACCATGCAGTCTTATCATTATCTCGCTCTTTCTCTTTCATCCGTTCTTTCATATGCAGTCTTCCATTCACATACATGCGTTCCCACCCATCTTATCTATGTACCTTCTACCAAGTTCCGCACGCCATTATACCTCAAAAGAATAGGGCAGAGAGAAAATAAGTTAGAATAATTATTTATAAATTTTTTCATTAATGTATTTCATAACGTATCATATACAATATTTGTCGGATGCATAAGTTCACAATCTATGAGACTTTTTTCATTTATTCGTTTTGTAAAGCATCATATACAATATTGTCGGATGCATAAGCCAATAACTCACAATCTACGAGACACGTCTTATCATATTTTTCATGTAATATCTTTACAGCATCACTTTTATTAGTGACATGATTTTGACATAAAATAGTAACAAATTGTTTATATTTGTCACCAACAATATAAATATTTGCAATTTAAATTGATGCAATTGATAGCATACTTGTTCAACACAATCTTCCAGTTCTAATAAGAATTGTATGGTTGATGGTTTCATATACATACTAGTATTATATAATGTTAACTTTACAATATTTTCTTTACGTATATTTACGAGATCTATAACTAAATCATGAATCGAAATTCTTGAAGAAGGTACAGCTGCCTGCATGAGTTGCACAATATCCGCACGTCTCTCGATAAACGTTTGGTATAACATTTGATGATCCGAACGCGACGCGAAAAAGTGATTCGAGTGAATGTGAATTAACGCAATTTGAAACTATCATCAATCGGGGTAATAATTCCATATATGTCCAGTGTGCGTAAAGACAAATACATTTTAAAATTTGTGACAAATATAAATTTAGCATTAGTTGCTACCGAATTACATGCTCAATTGAAGATTGTGCGGTGTTGTTTTAAAAAAGTGCTAAAAAGACATAAAAAATGGAGGATAATTTCGAGCGTGAAGAACGCGAACTGTCAGAGCAAGCAAACAGTGTCGCTAACTTGGGCGAGTGTTTCATGTGGTTACAGCGATGCAATGAATTTATACAACAGCTTGAGGAACATAACCGCATCAAGCGTCCTCGGCTTGTCATCGGACAGAGACAATCGTTGGTTGCGAGGATCGCGCGACTCGAGAGTGAAAAAACGTTATTACAAAGACGTTTTGTGCATGTAGGCGGTAATTACGCGAGCACTAGTAATAACGCGGACAGACTCGTGTGGCGGAAAATAGATGCAGCATTCGAGAATTGCATTCAGACAGATGTGGTGATAAATACAAACTATATTGAACCGCGAACGTTTTTAGAAGATGCAGGTGGTATAGTGCTTGAGCGAGTGCGGGACGCTCTAGAAAAACACAATAGTGTGAAAGTGAACACTGCGTTTAACGGCATGTTTGTAACGGGTGACAAACGTGCGAACAAAAATATAAACACAAAAAATTGCGAACTATTTCGAGCGTCAGATTTGGACGAGTGGTATGAGCGACGCGTTATCGAGCCCACATTAGCGTCGCTCGAAGAGTTTCAAGAACGTGATAGCGGATGGACGCTATCGCGAATTTTCAATTTGACTCTAAATATAAATAAGTACAATCCTTTACATGCTGGGTGTCACGTAACATTACCGCGAGAAATAATGATGAAACGTGCGGTAGTGAACGTTAATTCAAAGGATAATGCATGCTTCGCGTGGTCAGTGGTCGCCGCGCTACACTCTGCCGAAAGAAATTCAGAAAGAGAATCATCATATCCGCATTATACAACAGTTCTGAAGTTTGACGACATCGAGTTTTCCGTTACACTAAAGGACATTGGAAAATTTGAGAGTCTTAACAATGTATCGATCAACGTCTACGGGATCAAAAAGGAAATAGCGATGCTAAAGATTCTTCCGCTGCGGCTCTCCAACGACAAGAAAGAGAAGCACATCAATCTATTATACTTGCAAAATCTGCGCGAAGGCGGCGTGGGTCATTTTTGCATGGATCAAAAATCTGTCCCGCCTCGTCAGCTCCCAACTGAGTAAACATGATGGAAAAAGATACATTTGTGATTGGTATGTATACTATATTCTCATGCAAAAAAATACTTTCATGTTCTAGCAAAAAAAAGTAATTAAAAATGTTTCCATTGTTTTTTTACAGGTGCTTGAACTATTTTTCATCATGCGAGAGGTTGCAATCACATGATGTGGACTGCCAGACGATGAACGACTGTGCCATCACACTGTCCGCTGAAGACAACAAATAGTTAAATTTTCAGAACGTAAACCACAAGGAACGAGTACCCTTTATCGTCTACGCGGACCTTGAGTGTGTGCTACGGAAGACGCAACATGATACAGAGCAAGTGTCGTACACATATCAACACGAAGTATTCAGCATCGGATACTATGTGCGATGCACGTACGACGACGCATTATCTACGTCTAGGTTTCGTCGCGATAAAGATTGCGTCGCGTGGTTCACGAAACAACTCGAAGAATTAGCGCATAATGTTAAAACTCGTTTATCCACTAATGTCCCCATGGAAACGTTATCGAAGGAACAATTGGAGGCATACCGTAGCGCTACGCGGTGTCATATCTGCGATAAGCCTGTTACGTCCTGGGGGGAGTGTGCGGGGGCCGAGCGGGAACCGTGGTTCTCCCCGGAGCGTAATATGTTGAGTGTGAGCCTCTTTGGGTAGGAATCGCGATGAAAAGGAAGGCGCCAGTGTATGGATATGTATATATCTATATTTTTACAACTAATGCTTACATGTTAGGTATACAAACTTTTTCTTTTAATTCTCCGCCCCCTTTTTCGCTTTCGGAGGCGGTGTTCCTCGCAGAGGCTTGAGGAGCCTCTGGTAAATCTCCGTTGACCGAGGGGTCGCCTTGGCGGAGAGGACTAATTTCGGGAGCGAACCGACGAAGACTTCGTCGCTCGTGATTCGGGGTTTCTGCCGCGGGGGTGGACGGACCTGGTGGTCCACCCTTACAGGTCGTGTAGGAGCCCGGATAAGGGCAGTATCCGTCCCCGAGGGCAGCCGGGGCGGCGGGCGCTTGAAGGGAGTGGGGATCGATGGTGGCGTGACGCGGCAGGGCGGCGCTGGGGGTATTGGCTGGGGGTTGAAAGACGGCCGTGGAGGGCTCAACTCGAACGGCCCCGGAGATCCGTGCCGTTTCGGAGAGCCTTCGGGGGGCGGCGGTCGATCAAAGACTCGCGGGTCGAATATTCCAGCCTTAATAAGGCGCCACTTCAGTCTCTTGATCTGCCGCTTCCTTCCCCCTCGGCGAGACCGCGGCATGATGTTCTACAGTCAAGTCGTAAGCATGGTTTATTAGGGAGCCCATGGTTATACGAGAGACACGTGTCAGGCAGATATTTTAATAAATGAGTGTGGCTAGAATTGATTGATTCGTGACTGAGGCTATGTATAAACATAGGTTTTGATGTTCCTCCCGTTCAGATCCCTCTCTCTCTCTGTTAACATTTTTGGTTAATTGAAAGAAAAAAAAAAAGGGGGGGGGGTCGTGTAGGCTTTACTAAGCGTCTTAATTGGCGTAACTTTGCTGGATCAGATGAGAAATCGAGTCGATCTGTCTAGATTATAGTTGAGGAGTCCGCGGGGATAAAGCGCCCTAATAGGCGAGCCCATTGCCCATGGAGTGAATAGGGGAGTGTGGAGGGTAAGCGCCCTAGTGGGTAGCCTGCACCATCCCACGGAGTAAAGAAATATGAGCTAGACGACAGTCCTAGGGGTACGCGGATGTGGGGAAGCTCAAATCCCTATAATTTTCCGCGACAAATAACTATTATTTTTGAAATTTCATAGTTTCTAATTTTTATTCGAATCATTATAAATTTCAGTCAAGAGGTAGCCAGGGTGATTAGCGTTCGAATGCTTCCTTCGCCTTCCTCCTATCACCTTTGTGAGCGGAGTAATTAAACCGCATACTTTCGTAATTGCTTTACTCATGTTATCTCACTCATACTTCCCGGTTGGAATAGTGCTCGAGCCATCGCTATCCCACTTGGTAACACGCGCCCCGCGGCTGGACCGACTCTTCGGCAGCGCGAGGGTGTCACGCGTGAACCGCGTGGTTGAAAAATATTCGCATTATTCCAAGTTGTTAATAATGTGAGAGACCGATAGCATGATTGCGACGGATCGCAATAATATTAATTAACGAAGGAGTTGAGGGGTGGCGGTTGCACCCTGTCGTCGTTAATAGCAAAAAAAAAGGTGACGAAAGAATATTATTCTTTTAACGAAATTATTAACTATACGCGGCATGATTCGATGGATTTGAGCTTTGACAATTGAAGTAATAGTTACGCACGTAATAATAAAATAAAATTAATAAGAAGTGTAAGCGTAGGGTGTACACGCTGGTACCCCATGCGTCTGATTTCGTGGGGAGGGGAGCGCTCGGTGAGACGAGTGCTCCGGCGGAGCATGCGAGAGCGCGACGCGAGAACGTGAGACGAAATAAGGGAAAATTTTCGTCAAACGTAACAAAGTCGTTTGCGCCAGACAATACGCGGGTGCGCGGTTATTGTCACCTGACCGGTCGTTACCGCGGTCCAGCACATTCTCTTTGTAATCTAAATTATCGAAATGTATCATACATGCCAATTATTTTTCATAATTTATCTGGATACGATTCACATTTCATTATTAAGAAAATAGCCACTGCGTTCAAAGGGAAGACCGACATACTCCCCATCACGAAAGAAAAGTACATTTCTTTCACAAAACATGTCATAGACACAGCCGATAAATTGAATCCACACAATTACATAAAACTACGGTTTATAGATTCATATAAATTTTTAAATACTAGTCTCGAAAAATTGGCATCGTTTCTAGGCAAAGAAAAATTAAAAATTGTATGTTCCAATTTTTTACACTTGTCTGACGAGGATTTCGATTTATTGACACGAAAAGGTGTATTTCCATACGAGTACGTGGATTGCGTGGACAAGCTGCAGGACATGTGTTTACCGCCGCGCGAATCATTTTTCAGTTCCCTGACCTCTGATACTGTATCCGAGAGCGATTACACACACGTCGAGAATGTCTGGAAGCGATTCTCCATTCGAACATTAGGTGAATATAGTGATCTATATTTGAAAACAGATGTTTTATTATTAGCTGATATTTTTGAAAATTTCCGCGATAAATGCTTAGAAAGTTATGGTCTTGATCCCGCACATTATTACACTCTCCCCGGATACACGTGGGATGCTATGTTAAAATACACCAACATCACTTTCGAACTGCTTACTGACATTGACATGGTAATGTTTATAGAACGCGGTATACGCGGTGGCCTCAAAGTTCAGGCAGACATGCGCGAGCCAATAACAAGTACATGCAGACGTACGATCCATTGAAACCATCCTCATATCTTATGTACTTTGACGTCAATAATTTGTAAGGATGGGCAATGTGTCAACCGTTGCCCTATGGAGAATTTCAATGGGTCAAAGATGTCTCAAATTTTGACGTGTGCGATCGCTCCTGATTCACCAACAGGATACATTCTCGAAGTTGATCTCGAGTATCCTCGAGACCTTCACGATGAACACACTGACCTACCTTTCTGCCCGACACGCGATAAACCACCAGGCAAGCGTGAATATAAACTTTTAGCGACCTTGTATGATAAGAAACGTTACGTCATCCACTACCGCAACCTGCACGCGTCACGGTCTTCATATCGCGAAGATACACCGTATATTACAATTCGCACAATCTCCATGGCTCTGTAAATACATAGAGTTAAACACACAATTCCGAACCATCGCTAAAAATGATTTCGAAAAAAATTTGTATAAATTAATGAATAATGCGGTATTTGGTAAAACCATGGAGAATGTACGTAATCATGTTGACGTTAAGTTGTTGACGAAATGGGCGGGGCGGTATGGTGCGGAGGCAATGATCGCGAAACCAAATTTTCATAGTCAAAGTATTTTTCCGGAAAATTTAATCGCCGTTGAACTTAAAAAACTCGAGGTAAAATTATATAAGCCGATTTACGTAGGTATGTGTATCTTAGATATTTCTAAGACGTGTCTATATGAATTTCACCACGAGTACATGTTACCTCTATATCGTGACAAATGTAGAGTCATATACACCAACACTGACAGTCTCATATATCCCATCGAGTGTGAGGATATTTACGAGACGATGAAACGTGATATCGCTAGGTTTGACAGGAGCGATTATCCGGTCGACAACACATACGGTATGCCTCTCGAGAATAAAAAAGTTCCGGGTCTAATGAAAGATGAGAACAATGGTATGATAATGACCGAGTTCGTTGGACTTAGGGCAAAGATGTATGCGTTGAAGGTAGATGGAAAGAAGGATACGAAAAAGGCGAAAGGTGTCAAGAATAGTGTAGTAGCGCGAACCATAACGTTCGATGATTACACCCAGTGTTTGAGAGATGAGATCGAGGTGACGCGCCGCCAATCATGCATAAGATCCAAGATGCATGAAGTATATACGGTGTCCGAAACGAAAATTGCTTTGAGTCCGTACGACGATAAGAGATACCTTATACCCGATTCAGTTGAAATGTTATCGTGGCGGCATTATCGAATACCGCTATAATATTTTATATTTTATATACACATTTTATAGTTTTACATTATAATTTTATTCGTATTTTTATATAAAAGTATTAATAAAGTACAAGTATTAATAACAAGAATGTATTAAGGATGATGGAAGGATGATAAAGAAATCTCGCATAATATAAAATTAATAATGTATTTTATGTTTATACGGTTACATTGTACTTTTATGTAAATATAATAAAAACAATTTTTATATGGATTAAATAACATTGTCTTTATGTATCCATAAATTATGCAATCCATCGAATCCCAACCACTTGACATAAACCTCATCTCCTTTTCTGCGTAATATTTTTTTAACAAGATACACGTCAGGATTTGCAACACGCTGCAGCTCATATTCGTAGAATCCTCCAGCGATGGGTTTTCCACAGGAATCCTCCAATACATATGTCACAGGATTGGTACGCGGTACTTTGATGATTTTAAATATTTCCGTAGTCCAATTTGGTGTATAGCCTTTCTCAAAAACAGTTTTGAATTTGCTGACGCGTACCGAGTCACCTACTTTAAATCGTGCGTGTGCTGCAATTTTTACGTGACTGTACACAGTGATTAAGAGTTTTTTTAGCGATTGCAGGCGTAACATCGATGGGTCGCATGCTGATAGTTCGATGCCTTCGTACATTGTAATCTGACACGAGACGTGGCAGCAGATCGAGCCATCCATAATTTCTATTGAGTGTAAATTGTTTCCACATAACGTTCTTTAATGTGCGGTTAAAGCGTTCGACAACTGATGCTTTCATTATAGAGTACGTGGATTAATGATTAATATCATGTTTTTTCAATAGTTTCTGCACGTTTGCGTTGTAAAATTCCTTTTCTTTGTCTGTTTGCAAATTTTTCAGACATCTTCCATCTTTCCGAATTATCTTTGCAATCGCAATAGCAACTTCGCTACCACTCTTGGCCTTGAGCAGCACAGCCCATGCATGCTTGCTCAGCACGTCGATAACGGTGAGTATGTAGTGATAACCTCGGTTAAATCGCGTATAAGAACGCATCTCAACCACATCCGCCTGCCACAGATCATCGTATCCGCAAACTATGACACGTCTTCGAGGAAAATTTCTTCTCGCCGGAGCATGCAACTCCTCAACCAGCAATTGTTTCTCAGACATGCTTGGAGTGTAATATACAAATGGCATATATATTCGACTTTTTTACTCTGCACGATGGGTCACCGCGTCGAGATGTCTTTGAAACTCGTTTAGCATATGAGCTGTAATTTCCACTCTACTTTGGAGTGCCTCAATTTTCATCTCGATATCATCCTGTCGATCCTTTAAAATTTTCACAGTCTGCTGTACGTATCGTTTATTGGTTCCATCACTATCGTCTACAGGCAGCGCTACACGTCGAATCTTGCGCGACTTTGCATCAAAATCGGTGGCAGTCATGCAAAGAGCGTTATCGCGCTCGTAATTTCTGACTAATCCGCTCCATTGATAGTATGGTTCCGCACCACCTCTTCCAAGCGATGTTTTAAACTTGTTGATTGACATTTCGATGTTGACTAAATTATTTGTTTCATGCAGTTTTAATTTATAATAAGACCAGCCTCGCGAAGTTCCTCAATAATTGATAGAATCTCGTTATCGTGAGCATTGTGCCCTGCCTGTGTGAGGCCTCGAGCAATCGAAGGCGATCCACAAGCTTGTTGGGATCATTCCAATGAACATAATCGATCTTGTTATCATTTAATGTAATAGCGCTCGGTATACCTTGTCCAACTTTTGCGTCTGTTACTAAGGGCGCAATTATATTTTTATATTTAGACCCTTTGTTGCCCATTACTTGATTATGTACAATATGCCCGCGTCTATATGCATTTGTCGCCAATAGAATGTTTTTATAATTCTGCATTCGTGTACATGTTGGGCATTTTCATGAAAATTAATTCATACAGACCAGGCGTTCCCACATATATTTTACCATCTATGACTATGCTATCATTCTTATGTATATCGATGCGTTTATCGCCGAGCATCGTTCCAAAGTCGGTGAAATAAACTCCGTAAACAGTATCTATTATGACTGATTTCTTATCACTGAGAACAGCTCCCATATATTTTTGACCTAATGGACCATAGTGTGTGTGCAACTTTTCACGTCCTTCTCGCGTTTCCAACTGTTGTGGAATAGATGTCACAAGCGGTTCATTGGCTGCGACTTCAAAAACGTCTTCGACAGAAGGTACATAACTATACGATAAATCACTATTATGTAATATTTGCGATGTTTCATTTAAATTAGTTGGTACAGTTTTTGATCGTCTCATTTTTTTAACAGGAGTAGAGGTCATTATAGAATTGTTAAGCGAAGCGTTTAATTGCTTTCGTTTCGGTTTTGGTTCTGAGTATTCGTCTTCCCCCGAAAAGAACGTTTCATTCTTAATCGGATCTGATACATCACCAACGGTGTTCTCAACAATCTGTTTTAATGGTTCGACAATGGGCTTAAAGTGTCTCTCCAACGCCATCTCTTCTTGCACTTTACCCACTTTCAAAGCGCGATATTTTTTGCGAATTGAATTACTCGTTTTCGCAATCTCTTTCACAATCTTCTCACGATTCATACCGTTATCTGTGTTATCCATGTTGAGAAAGGCTACTTGGTCAACGTATCGAAAACAACTAACTGCTTTATGGTATTGCAAAGTCATTAAATCCTTTTCGATACCGTCCATTAGCGAGCGCACTATCCTTATCTATCACTAAAAATCCATACTTTTGTTACCAACAAGTATGATATAAATTGCTAAAATCCTCGTAAGGCATATCGGTATTTACATGATCGTTGTACGCGTGCTTTAGATTAGTACCATCCTGCTTGAATAAAATTAACAAATTCGCATTGTTGCATATAAGATGTTTCGGTATCTTTGCATACGTCTGACAGAGATGGAAGCAGTCGACGTCCACGTGTCGCCCCATTGCAAAGTAGTCTCTTATCGTATCTTGCATATCACACGCCACGTCATCAAAAATAAAAATGGAATTCGGAAGCGCTTCACTCGGCTGAATGATATCACAGTTATTGGAGAATGCAAAATAACTAACTTCTTCAATCGATGTCAATAAATTTTCCAAATATCGATATTTCGGTTGTTGTAATAATTTCGAGTACACATACACATTCTCAAGACGTACTCCATGCGGACTTTACAACAAGCTTATTAATACGTTTGTTTTGCCACAATTTGACGGGCCGCAAATTATACCGCGTATAGAACTCGGTAACATGTTTCCATGCTTCCGTATCTTTCGTTCCGGCATTATCCTGTCATCGAAATTTGTTATTTTAATCGCTGGTGAATGTTGTACGAACCGCATATTTCCTCCCTCTCATAAGAACTGATAAAAATTATATTAAGACACATCTATTTATAGAGACGCGCCGAGCAAAATTGCTCAGTATGTAAAATGTTTCTCAAATTGTCACATCCTTCTGATATACTCGACTTGACGCCGAACAGTTAGAATTCGTGTCAAAACGTATTTTGCTACGCGTGTGTGGCAACTATATCGAACAGGTGTGGGATAGGCTTCCGGAACATATAAAGACTGATCCAGAGGTTCGAAGCTATCGTCATTGCTACGAGCATTATAATCAATCGTGGCAGCAGACGCACTTCGACGGCCCCGCACCGTTGGTAAAGAATTGTCGCGAATGCCAGCGGTAGGTCGCGACTTGTTAAATCGTGCGATGAATGCGCTTCCTTTTGAACTGCATATACCTGGATATCAATTTTGCGGTCCGAGTACTAGGCTGAAAAAGCGATTGACCAGAGGCGATCGGGGTATTAATCCGTTGGACGCGGCGTGTCGCGAACACGACATTGCGTACTCCCGGAGCAACGAACTCATTGACAGACACGCAGCTGACAATATACTCGCTGCGGAAGCGTGAAAACGCATTACAGCGAACGATTCGACTTTCGGAGAAAGAGCTGCTGCAGCAACCGTTTGGGCAGCTATGAAAACTAAGATGAAAATAGGTATGGGCTTGAAAAAGAAAAAAAAGATAAAAAGAAAAGAGCGAGTAAACGAATACTTCCGGTAGCGAAACGCGAAGGTGTTTTACCCATTCTACCGCTGTTGGGAGTTCTCGGGTCGTTGGTCGGCGAAGCGGCGGGAGTTGCGAAAGTTGAATGATACCAAGGCAGCGCAGCGTCAGCTGAAAGAATTGAAACGTCATAATCATGTCATGGAAGGTCATGAAGTTTATCTCGCTCCACACAAACGCGGACAAAGAGTTTCGATGGAAAAAAAAAACGTCAAAAAGACGTTAAAAATGCCGAAAGGTGTAACTACAAACATACAATTATTACAGCTAGCAAAACGTATGCGCATTCCATACTTTAGAGGAATTTTTATGCTTACGGCATTACCAACGGCTGGAGCATATCGAAACAAGAGTGGTATTGTAAATTTAGATAATGCTGAAGGATCGGGTACACACTGGATAGCATCCTCAAAGAGGGGAAATCGCGCTATATACTTTGATAGTTTCGGCCATCTTAGACCGCCGAAAGAACTGGTGCAATATTTAGATGTAAAGAGGATCGAGTACAATCACACGCCTTATCAACGTTACGATCAAAGCAACTGCGGTCAATTGTGTTTGCGTTTTTTCCAAACAGTTAATAATCAATTTAAAGGGTAACATTGTGCAATTTAACTCAGTATTCGTTTCAACATGTCACTGACGTTTACGCTAACCTGCAAGAGTAGCATCCTCGCGGTAAGCTATTTTCCAGCCGTAGATTTGAGCGATGGCGATTACGAGCTCGGCTTCACAGATTTTGAAACATATTATACCTAATGTAAATTCGTCGAATAACAAATTTTACTATGACAAAGACGACAAGGAAATTATGATTCTCGAAGGATCGTATGAATTGCGTGATATAGATAGATATTTGAAACGCGCAATTTTACAATCTCATCCCGATGTTGCGGGAAAGAGGACGTTTCACAAAGACGATGAAGACGAATGTGCTAACAATAATACAATGAAGAGCGAGATTATGTGTGATTATCGGATAAATTTCATTAAACCTAACAACAATAGATCGCTGTTGGGATTTTTATTACGTCGTATTCTTGAATCGCGATTGTGGCATGAATCGGATGCACCTATAAATATCATAAACGTAAACATTATTCGCATAGAATGTAATGTGACTGCGGGTGCGTACAGGAACGATAAGTGCGTACACACGATACACGAATTTTCGCCGAGGGTACCACCAGGATATAAAATATCAGAAACGCCTGCACAGATCATTTACCTTCCAATCGTCGCACGGAGCATTACTGATTTGACGATTTGCATTGTGGATCAGAACGGTCAATTACTCGATTTTTGCGGAGAGGAGATTACCGTTAGATTACACGTACGAAGACGATAACGTGAGATGCTCGTGTTGAATGAGCAGGTAAAGGACACAATTTTTACACCAATCAAGAATATTCGACCGTGTGACATAAATTGTACGACAGTTAAAAATATTCGATTGTCTGATAAAAAGAAATTCTCCGCGTCAAACGTTGAATTTTTAAAATCATTGGGATTTGTCGTACGAAATATCTAATATGTCTAACATCTTGAACATTGGAGGCGAGCCGATCTTTGACGACAGCATCGTCAAGATTGAGACTCACACGTACAATCCGTATCCCAATACCACTTTTGGATACAGAGACGAAATAAGGATACCCATACAACAACAGGATTTATTCACGTTACCATGTGAAAGTTTTCTCTACATCGAAGGAAAATTGGTGATGAAGAAAGACGATAAGGATAAGGATAAGGATGAGATAAATCTCGGAAATAATTGCGTGGCGTTCATGTTTGATGAAATTCGAAACGAACTCAACGGTGTGGAGATAGATCGCAACAGAAACGTTGGAATAACCAGCACTCTCAAGAACTATGTATCGTTATCATATGACAAAGCTGTAATTATGCAGAATGCAGGATGGCAATTTTTATATAACCTACCAGAAGGATACTTCAACTTTTGTGTACCGCTTAGTGTATTATTGGGCTTTTGCGAAGATTACAAACGCGTGATTGTTAACGCTCGTCACGAATTGATCTTGATACGAGCGCGCAACGATAACAATTCTATCGTTGGAAATTCTACAGCTCAACCGGAAATTGAATTATTTAAAGTGCAGTGGCGAATGCCACATTTTACGTTAAACGAAGTCAACAAATTATCTTTGCTGCGAGCTTTGAAGAGTGGACAATGTCTAAGTATGAGTTTTCGCTGGGATCTGTATGAGTACTCTTTGCTGCAGAGTACGACGAAACATTCATGGGCTGTCAAAACTGCAATTCAGGTCGAGAAATCGCGCTTCGTTATCTTTGCACTGCAGACTGGTCAAAAAAATATCATGTCTCAAGATGTTACAATCTTTGACGATTGTAATTTGACCAACGTAAAACTTTATCTAAACTCTGAATTTTATCTATATGACGATTTGAATTTAGATTTTCATAAATCTAGATATGCAATTCTGTATGACATGTATCGACGTTTTGGTAAATCTTATTATGGGTATGAGTGTGAAACGCAACGTAATCACATTCCTGGAAAAAGGACCTTTTGCGGTTATTGACTGTTTGCGACAAAACGAATCCGTCAAGAGTGCTACCGTAGATGTGCGCATAGAATTTGATTGCAAAGAGAATGTTCCCGCAAATACTACCGCTTATTGTCTTATTTTACATGATCGTGTAATTGAATACTGTCCATTGTCCAACATAGTACGCAAAATCATGTAACATTAAACTGATAAAAACTGAGATATTTGATGTTAAAATACAGTCTTGAAAAGTTACTCATCATGATCGTACCGACATTTGTGGATCTGCAAGAATTTATTGTCAATAAAAAATTTGTCGTAAAGGAAGTGGCGGTACTGAGAAAAGGAGCCGTTCTCACGCATTACATTTTGCTAGCCCCATGCCATGGCGTGTTCTTACAAAATCCGACAAGTCTTGCGCTTCTTGGTTGATTGCCTATCATCATGGATTGCGATGGAAAGACGGGATGATACCGTACAATATGGCGAAACGTCTGATTACATCTGCTGTGTGTAATACGGACAGTATTACAGTATATGACAGCATATGACAGCAATACTATCGTATACGTTAAGGGACTTCAGAAACGAGAATGGTTGACGGACATGCTCGATATCGATGATGGGATATATATCAAGGCATTGGATGCTGATTACGAAGACATTGAATCTTTGAATAATCTAGATGTTAGTACTATACGATGTAAAAAAGATGTTAAGAATTGTGCTTTACAAAGTGTATTTAAAATATTTAATTGGAGGTCGCAACACCAAAATAATTGCGAAATTTTTTCAAAATAAAGAAAAATAAAACGCAATAAAATGTTTATTTTTACCTTTTCCTGTACATATAAGATATATAGATGTATGATGCAGTTTAATAACGGTTCGATAACTGTACGATGCGGTTCAATAGCTGTATGATACAGTGTGATAGCGGTTTAATAGCTGTACAAAGCAGTTTGATAGCTGTATGATCTAGTTTGATAGCAGTTCTTTATTTCGAGGTGCTGGACGAGACGTTGACCGAGGCGTTGACCGAGACATCATATAAGACAGTCTCGTTGCTAAATCACGTACGTTTTGTTAGACAATGGTGAGGGCAGATAAAAATTCTACAAAGCTGACGTGGTTGAGAACATGCTTTTCAAATTTTATTTCTCAAGTAATGGTTTAATTGTGATTTAATAGATGTGTTCGGCTACTGTACGATGTGGTTTGATAACGGTTCAATTCTAGTGAAGCAGTTCGATAGCTGTATGATGCTGTTTTATAGATCTATAATACGGTTTGATAGCGGTTTAATTCTGGTTCAACAGATGTACATTGTGGTTCGATGGTGCAGTTCGATGTATATGATTCAATATAATACTTTTAATATGCTTTCTATGGTGTTTTAAAACATTGTTTTACTTCGATAGAGACGTTGGCCGAGACGTTGACCGAGACAACATCATATAAGACAATCTTGCTGATAAATCACATACGTTTTAGTTCTTGTTAAACAATGGTAAGCGCAGATAAAAATTCTACGAAGCTGACACGGCTGAGAATCTTTTTCAAATTTATTTCTCAAGTGAGAGTCACGTACATCTTCATTATATAATGATGGAGGTCTGCTCTTCAACGTTAGTCAAGCTCCTCAACGTCGATTTTTACAGTGTCTCGTGTTTATAAGTGATACAATGCACAGAATTAGGATTGAATACCCGGTTGTGGGGGTAAGTACATGAAAAGATCACTCTCAAATTGAAATATATTCAAATACATGCAATTATTGTAGCAATATATTTTTTTTTAATAAAAATATTGTAGTTTTATTTCAATACTGCTAGTGTATTATTTTCTATTATTTTTCTATTCAGCACTTTTTCCTTTTTTGTTTAAGATAATTAAATAATAGAGTATGATTTTTTTTATTAAACTTTTTTTATATAAAATTTTTAAATAAATTTAATACAATATGAATTTTTTTAATTTTTCAGTATGTGTACGTTGGTGACGTCCCACATGGACCGACCATGGCCGTTCACGGCCGTACATATGTCAGGGTGCCATCGAGCCACACATCGATTATTTGGCTCAATAATATAGTGTCAATACCTGGGCCCGTTGGTCAACAGGTATATAATATTTGTTTTTGGATGCAACTATACAAAATTTGTTTTTAGATACATGCAGCATGATTAAATTAAAAATGTTTTTTTTCAGCCATATTTTGGATTTGAGGACATACGTATATCCGGATTTATCAACATAGCCGCAGCTCGGTGGAGGCGGTATTTCCGCCAAAGGGACCAATGGCGAAATAATCAGAATATGGAAAATGCGTATGGGCTACATAATCCTAACATCGACGTATGGGACCTCAGGAGGCTGTTTGACATGGAGCCACCGTCCGAAGATGGGGAAATCTGGGAGTAATTCCCATTTTATTTTATTATACCTTTTTATTACTTTTTATATACTGTTCCGTATCAACGGAAATCCTTATCAATAATCGCGCATGCATTTGGATCGTGACGGCGGTGGATCTCTCGAGATCGCTCTTGTTTTCGCGAGCGCGTCCGTTGACACCGGAGTTTCGGTCGGCGCTCGAAGGGCAGCCGCATTTAATAACAACATTGCCTTATATGGGCATTTTTTGGCACCGCAAACTTTCTTGTATTGGTGGTGGCGACAGCGAGCCAATCACGCCTGACATCCCAAAACCGTTGTCATCTCCTCGGGCGACAGCCGGGCACTTTTCGCGCCCTGCCGCCAGAATCTGCCGAGTCGGTACCGCGAACGGGTCGCTGTCGCCACTATTTTCCGTACGTCTCGCGCCTTTTTCTCTCTCCGCGCTCCGCCGCGCAATCTCAGCGCCCGCGATTTATCCGGCGCTCACCTGCGTGTTCCGCGTCTAGCGGGCACCGCGATGCGCTCATTATTTTAATCAAGTGTACTACTGCAAACTGGTTGTATATATATTTTGTGAAACTGTATTGGTGGAAAGTAAAGTGCAAGTGAAGCGCAAACTTAGCCTAAATCATTTTCCCGCAATTCCGCGCCATCCTTGCTGCGGCGAGTCCCACGGTCGCGAACATATACTTTTATTTACTTTTTATTATACTTTTAATACTTTTCTATATACCTTATATACTTTTTATTATACTTTTGATACTTTTAATATTTTTTATATATAATAATTTAAAATATTTTAGATAGTTTACTTTTTATATGCTTTAGATGTACTTTAATAAATATATAAATTTATATACATATATAATTGTTTGAAATTGTTTATTTTCCTTCTTGTTCCCTTAAAATATTACAGTCCCTCTTCATCACTCTCTGTTCTACTAATCTTATTGTTAGTACAGCATTAAATTTTGTTCAATTTTTATCACATCGTTTAATAACCTAATTTTTTTTAAATAATTAAAATTTTTAATATTAAAGTTTACCAAACTAAAATTTTTTAAAATTAATTTATACTATCTTATTAAATAAATTATTTTCCGCATATATAAATTATTTTATATATAAATAAATATTATAATAATCATGCGTACGAACAGATAATTACAGTTAAATTTGCAAATGTTATCATATTGTTCATTTTCTTTAAGTAGTTGATAAACGAACCGAAAAGGTGCGATGGGTGGGAACGTATATATGTGGTCGCGTATGAAAGAGCGCAACGAAAGAGAAAGAGATAAGACTGCATGGTTAAAGATATCGCGTACGGGCGAGAGAGACACAATAGAGGGAGAGAGCGAGTACCGCGGCAATGGCTGCTGAAAGATATCGCGTACGGGAGACAGAGAGAGAGATTCGCAATAGAGGGAGAGCGCGAGCACCGCGGCGGCGGCGGCGGCGGCGGCGGGCGGCGGACGGTGGCGGGCGGCGGCGGCGGCGGCGGGCGGCGGCGGACCCCGATTCCCCCTCTACAGTCGCGGACCCGAAAATCATGCATCGGCAATTCCCGCACCGCGGCCGCGGACCCAAAAATCCCGCGTCAGCAATTCCCGTACCGCGAGACCCCCCTCCCCGCGTGACGTCATGCCCCGCGCGTCTACGGGTTCCCCCCGCACACCCGCTCCCCCCTTGGAGCTCCCGAGTTAGAACTGTCTTAGTATTAACTACTGTCACCGTAGTAAGTGCGCGTGGAAAATCACAGCAGCAAGTGCGCGTATGAGACGTTTCGGGACAATTGATGCAAGTGAGAATCGTGCGAACGATGGATCGTGCAAAATTAGAACAGATGACGGATGAGCAGCTCAACGCGGAGATGGTGAAGTATATCCCGTTCAGGAAAACAGAGAAACAGCGATGAAAGCGCTAATACAGCATTTCGCAAAATATGGGCCGGCAGCCGATTTCGTTGGTAGCGACCGCCCGGCGAGTTCGAGAAGGCCGTGGGGGTCGCAGACACCGCCGGCCGGAGATTCAGTACAGGCCCTCGTGGAGCCGTACATTCAGCAAGCAGTCCTAGGATTATCGGCGGAATTGACGCGCCAGCAGCAACAGTTTGCGGCGCAGCAAGAAGAGGGCATGTTAAAAGCGCAGGAATACCTTGTGCGCGTTCAGATGCAGATGATGGAGCAGTTATTAGCGAAGCTGGGAGACCAGTCGACAGGATCCGCACGCAGGGCATCACGAGGAGGCCCGCCCGTGGAATCAGACCAAAGGTTAGAGCATACAGCAGCAGATCCGCTATCGAGACAGCCCAGCGGTTCGACGCTGTCCGTCGGATCAACGACGAGCGTACCGTCAGGAGACATAGTGAGGTGGCTCGCCACATAAGTTTCTGAATATGGAGGGGCCGAGGATGAAAATGTAGGCCAGTGGATAAGAAGGGTCGAACGAGTGACCCGAGTGCACAATGCATCTGATAACGTTGTACTACTCGTTCCTTCCAGCAAATTGACGAAAACAGCGAGAAAGTGATATGATAAGCAAACTGGACCGGCCATGGACACATGGTTCGGACTAAAGCAGGAGATCGTAAAGTTCTTCGAACGAGATATACCGTACACCGAGATGATTCAAAAAGTCGAGGCGCGTCGATAAAATGGGAAAAGAAACGTTCCACGACTATGCGATGGATAAAATTGGATTATTGCACCGACTTGATTTGCAAGACAAAAAGCAAATCAGTCTGTTAATTAATGGGATACCGTCTAGCTTGTTACGAGCGACGGCGACGCTGGCACCGAACGAGTTGCTTCAAGCTTTTCTTCAAAAGATGAAGAAAGTAGCAGCAGCGAGCAAGAAAAAGGAGAAAAAGGTCGGCGACTAGTGACGAAAACGGCAATAAGAGACAAGGCGGCTGCAGGAACTGCGGAAAAAAGGGACATTCGCCCGTGGAGTGCAAAGGTGAACTTGCATGTTTTTATTGTAAAGAAAAAGGACATCGAGTACCCAAATGCCCGACGCTGAAGAAAAAAAACGAGGAGAAGCTGCAGGGGAAACCAAGGATTCCGATGGTGAAGGCGGCGGCCAGCGTGACTGAGGACGTCCCGTCGGAAGAAACAGTGGCGGTGGTGGAGGTTTGAGAAGATGAACTTGCGGTCAGCGCACCATTCATTAGACATTAGCGGTGAGCGTTGTAAATTGTTAGCATTAGTTGATACCGGCAGCCCGGTTTCATTATAAAGTTAATTTCAATAAAAATTAATTATTATAAATTTTTTTATGAATAAAATAATTTATTTAATAAATTGTTTTATTAATTATTTAAAAATTTTATTTCGGTAAACTTTAATTTTTATTTATCAATTAAAAAATTTAGGTTATCTATAAACATTTTATTATTAATAAAATATTTTAATATAAGTCGGAAGCGTACGATCGAGTTTTAAGACCGTTAGGAGTAATGATTAGACCCGCGAGGAGAACATTTAGAAATCTCTAAAAAGTTCCGTTGAATATAACCGGATTAGTCGAGGTAAACTTAGAATCGGACCAACTAAAGTCAGGACCCGCGAAAATTACGTTGTACTTGTTAAGAAATAGCATTTTAGAAACGGATTTAATTATAGGTCGCGAGTTTATAAGCGCGGAAAAGTTGGTATTCAAACCGTCGTCGAACGGGCACGAAGTCCGAACGAAGTTATTCGCGCAGTTACCGCTGTACTTCAAAAACGTGGAAAATACCGAAGACCTCGAAACGGTGTTAAACGACACGCAGGTCGATTTCGAGAACGCGAGATCACGCTTGAAAGACGTGGTGATCAGCACGGAAAACAAAGAGATTAACACGGTCGATGATGGATATGTTGTCGAAGTGAGGCCCAAGGACCCTTCAATATTTTCGTTTGCACCCAGAAAATTTGCTTATGCGGAGCGTTTACAGCTGCGTGAAATAACGACTTACTTAAAAGAAGGATTATACGCCCGAGCGTGTCTTCCTATTGCGCGCACGTGATTCCAGTGAGACGAAAGAACGGAAGAATCCGCCTCTGCGTGAACTTGAGACCGCTAAACAGCCGAATAGAAAAACAACGATATCCGTTTCCAATTATCGAAGATTGCTTATCGATCATACATGGTAAATCGGTTTTCACTCTGTTGGATCTACGGGACGGGTTCCATCAGATAAACGTAAAGGACGAGCACGCGAAATACAAAAACTTCTCTTTCGCGACGTCCGATGGGCAATTTGAAAATGTCAAGCTTCCGTTCGGTTATTCAGAGGCTCCAGCCGAGTTCCAAAAACGCGTAGTACAAGTCTTAAACCACTTGATTCGGGCGGATAAAATTTTGGTATACGTCGACGATATATTGATCGCCACGACGTCGGTTGATGATAATTTAGAAATATTGCGAGAAGTTCTTGAGAATCTCAAAAAACACGGGTTAGAGTTAAATTATAAGAAATGTTTGTTCTTGAGAAAGTCAATAGAATTTTTGGGATACATCGTGAGTAAACAAGGGATTACCTTGAGCCCACGGCACACTGAGGCCGTAAACAGTTTTCGCATTCCTACCAACGTACATGAAGTACGGCAGTTTCTCAGACTTGCCGGATATTTCCAAAAATTTGTACAAGATTTTGCACGGATAGTGAAACCGATACATGAGTTATTAAAGAAAGATGTCGTATTCGAATTCGACGCGCGTTGTCGCGAGGCCTTCGATTTACTAAAATCTAAACTGGTGGCGTCGCCGGTGTTACGATACTGCTGCAGAAGAAGGGACCGAAAATTGGGGTCCAGTAGCGTATTTTAGCCAAACGACAAACGCCGCCGAAAAAAATTATCACAGCTACGAGCTGGAAATGTTGGCGATAGTTCGCGCGGTGGAGCGTTTCCACATTTATTTATACGGGAAGAAATTTATCATTGTCACCGATTGTACTGCCTTAGTATACGCGGTAAATAACGCCTGCCTAAACCCACGAACAGCGCGGTGAGTTTTAGCCCTTCAAAATTACAGTTTCGCGATTGTGCATCGCTCAAGCGACCGTATGAGTCACGTGGACGCGCTTAGCCGGAACGTAGCGTACGTTAACGCGTTGCCACTTGAGAGAGAATTAGAATACCGACAATTAGCCGACGCGAAGTTAGCGGAAATAGTTAAAGAAATAGAACTCGGTCAGGGTAGAGAAAACTTTGTATTGGTAGACGGTTTACTATACCGTAGGTGCGGAGACACATTGGCGTTTGTCGTACCCGAAAGCATGGTGAAATCCGTCATAAGGGCTCATCACGATGATATAGCGCATAGCGGCGCGAATAAAACATATAAGGGCCTCAGTATGAATTACTGGTTCCCTCACATGCGAAAAAGAATAGTCGATTATACGGAAAATTGTCTATCTTGTCTCATGTCGGACAGCAGTGTCAATTCGAATTCGAAACAAATTTGCAAGAATCACCGGAAAAAGCATTAGAGGTGGTTCACATAGACCATTTCGGGCCGTTGGAAGAGACGGAGAATAAATTCAAACATGTATTAGTAATAGTAGATGCATTTACGCGTTTTACGTGGCTCAGGCCTACTCATACTACTAACTCTAAAGAGGCTATTGCCCATCTCAAATCAATATTACTTTCGGTAGGCCAGCGTGCATTGTCTCCGACAGGGGAACAGGATTTACATCCAAAGAATTCGAGGAATTCGTGACTGAAATAAAGAACTAAACACCGGAAGGTGGCCGTCGCCTCCCCGTGGGCGAATGGTATCGCGGAACGAGTAAATAGATTTTTAAGGACGTCACTTACGAAGACGCTTAGTGACGCGAAGGATTGGAAACAGCATCTGGGAACTATTCAATACGTCTTGAACAATACGTACCATTCAAGCATAAAAATGTCGCAAGCAAAATTAATGTTTGGCTGCGACCAAAAAAATTACAAGGATCGCGAATTCGCGGAGTTTGTTAAATTGTATAAAAATGCTGTTTTGGATCTTGAAGCGCCTACTACGAACTGTGATCCGAACGATCAAAATGTAACTTTAAGGACAACAAGTCAAATCCGGGAGTATAACAAAAAATATAGAGACAATAAATCGAATAAACCCAAAGTGTATTAGCCTGGAGATTACGTCTTAATACGCGATGTTCGCACCAAACCAGGAGTGAACTCGAAACTCAAACCCAAATACAAGGGCCCATACACGGTGGTTTAGGCAACAAAGTTTAGGCAACAACAGATACGAAATTCGCGACATCCTCGGATTTAACTTGTCTACGAGGCCGCTGGATACAATCTTATCTATCGACAAAATGAAACCTTGGATAAGATTGAATCCACCATGTAATAGTTACAAAAAATGTGTTTATACACAGCAATTGAGCGAAAAAAAAGAGAGATGCGTAGAATATAAATCATAAGCGTTACTAGAATTAAGGCACGTGTGTGAAACCCCTTTTAGCAAGTGCGATTACGAATCATAAAGGACTGGTCAATAATTGGTCGCAAACGGCGGAAAATAATATTATTAATTTTTAAGGAAGAAGATTGTTAACTTCGGGGCGAAGTAAAAAGCAGCATGGCCAAGTTGTAAGAAATAAAACTCGGACCACCGTATATCGAGAGGATGACGTGACGGTCGCGCTACGGCGCTACGAGCGACATCGGCATGATGCCCTCTGCCGATCGGCTTCCGGTGCTGGTCAGACTGCGTACATGCGAAAACCGTTGAGACACTCTCCTTCGAGAAGGGAACCAGGAAGCACACCGGTCCCTGGGAGTCATTTCGTTAGTTAGTTATAGCGCATTCATTGTATTGGTTTAAAATATACTGCTCTCTCTCTCTCTCTCTCTCTCTCTCTCTCTCTCTCTCTCTCTCTCTCTCTCTTTCGAATCAGTGGTTCCAGTTTAATTAAATCACCCTACGTTCCTGTCTCTCCTCCTCTCACGCGCAGACGCAGTGCAAGTAATTGCGCTCTTCACGTCGGACGACAAACGAAACTTCGTCAGCAGCCGGACGCGGCAGAGGACAAGTTCGCCTGTTTCTTATTCACATTCAACTTAGTTTGTTACTTTTCACATGGCAATTCATATCATTTCCCAAGTATGCCATTATCTTATGGCAAATCGGGTAAGAGAATATAAGTATTGTTCGTTTTGTCTGTTCTGGGTCTACTTGGAGCAAACCCAAGCAGACCAACGCACTCTAATAGGTTGGCGTCATCGGAATCTGCTTGGGTTTGCTCCGAGTAGACCCAGAACAGACAAAACGAACAAGGCTATAATTACAAGTGTTTTATATTGTTTTCTTTTTTCCCCCAAAAAATATCGTATTGCAACGGTGTGGCTCTTAATGATATCATACAACCATCTTTTTTAGATTTTGAAATAGGTGAAATATGTGAAATCTTGTCTTAAATTATTATAACAAATAATATAGGCTAGTGTCACCCAGCTAGCTTGTTGTCGATGACGTGGCCATGTAATATTGGAGATATTTTTATTAATATGAATACCAAAGATGATCTTTACGTCTGTCTATTTAATAACTGTCACACTCTACATTCTATGCGAGCTGGATATATGGATATGGCACAGAAATATACAGATAAGGTTCTTAGTCAAATCAAAAACTAAAAAGTAAGTATTTAAATACTTTTTTCCCGAAACAATTTATTCTAATTAATACAACTACCTCTTTAAAAAAAGATAAAAATAGTCGCCGAGTGTGTGCGTGCGCCTCTAAGAAAAAAAACTATTGTATTAGGTAAATTGTCTTATTATTATGTTGTTTTTTTTATCTTATTGTCTTCTCTACAAAGTGATTGATATGAAGTACATGCGCCAACTATGCGTCAACCTTGAAAGGGAAAGAAGGTAGACCAAGTAATAATTGCGTGCTTTCAAAAATAAATGTAAGATCAATACAATTAGCCATGTATATTAAAAAAAAAAAAACACTAAATACTTAAATGATTAAAATCAACCAACGGGATTATAGTGAAGCAAAAACTTGGCGTGCCCGGCTCTCAATTTGTTCTATATTTCCAAGATTCTATATGAAAAAATATATATACAAGAATGCGATTAATGTGGCTTAGGTATTGTTTTACTCTCTATCAGTTTTTGCTTCATTATCTGTTATTATTCGTAACATTTCCATTTTTTATATAATTTTTAAATAGATTTTATAGGATTTTCCTGTCTTTTTTTCAAATATACTTGGCTAATTGTATTGATCTTACATTTATTTCTGAAGGCACGCGTTTATGTACTTGATCTATCTTTTTTTTATTTCAATGTTGACGCACAGTTGGCGCATTTACTTCATATCATTTTGTAGAGAAGATAATAAAGCAATATAGTAAAGAGACAATTTACCTAATATAATAGTTTTTTTCTCAGAGGCGCGCGCACACACACACTCGATGCCTTCTTTTACCTCTTTTTAAAAAGGTTTGAAATACATAATAATTGTGGTACACGTGCCGACATAAAGAGAACATTCATTGTAACATTATTAAGTTAATTGAAACCAAAAAATTCTATAAACTTACTGATTCTATAAACTGACTGAAACATTTCAAAGTTACTAAAGTGACTTCCGGACCTGCAAGGGCTAAAGTAAAGACTAAACTACAGAGTTTTCTGCTGTAAACAATATGAAAAATACCCACTAATCAATGTCAAATTAAACTAATATAATAAATATAAATATAAAGTAAAGTAAATGTAAATTGTTAATATAATTTTTACTTTAGGAACACTTTAAAGAGGAGGAACCATAGTAGGACGGTTATTATTAAAATGAGTGCGTATAAAATGAAGGTTTTAAAACGTAGACGAGGATCATGTGAGACGGTGTACGATCCGTTCTGCGATTCTACATTTCTAGGCATCTCCGACATCTCATAAGGACCTAATGGGATGCTAATGTGACGCGATGGGTTGCTCGAAGCAATGCACTCCGATGAACAATACGTGCCCATGGCAATGGCATTGATGGCCTCCGCGGAGGAATCCTCCGCACCCGGCTCATCTACTGCGACGACTTCCTCCGGCGTGATTTCTATAACAGACATATTCATCGCGACCACGATTATCGTCTCCCGACGAACAGACAACGATGGTCTGAAGAATCGGAGTAGTACAGCGGCTTTATATAGTAGTACTGCGGCTAGTACCTGTTGGGTGGGGGGCGGCAGAGGGAAGGGGAAAGTGGCGGACGGGTCTCCTAACCTCTGATTGGCTAATGTACGTGAGGAGGGATAATTGGGGTAGACATAGACCGGCCCCTACCAGACCCCCGTAACTCGGTTACGGGCCTACCGCCAAATATCGGCAAGAACGCGGTAGCGCGATGCGGATTAAGACCGTCCAGCGAGACGCGCGTCCGTGGTCGCTAGGAAGTTGTTTACAAGGAAATGTATCTGTCTAAATATATTATAGTTTGTAATTTGTTTTAAATCTTTATATTTCAAAATTTTGAGAAAAGTCGTGCATAATATGATCATATATAAATATGAATAATTAAATACGAATAATTTGTATATATAATTTTTGATCTAATAGCACATATACATATATATTTTTATATAATTGTATATAATAATAATCGAATTTTGGTCCGATAAAGTCTTATATTTTTGTAATCATATTTGTTCAGATCTTTCAATCATATGTAACTGTATATGATTACATACAGATAAAATTGTATCATTTCCTCCTCCAAATATTATTATATATGATCGTATAATGTGTAACATATGATGATATTACATTTAATTTTGTATAATTATATTTATACTGGTCAACAAAATTAGCGCATACGAAAGTTTTGCATAATTTCAAATAACTATAACACCGTGGAAAATCATCGCATTTTCATTTTTCAAAAAGCATTTTAAGCTTGAACTTTCTACTATATTAAAGGATACTATATCAAAAATTATTATATTGTATAATGTGTATATTTTGTATTTTTTCTTTTTCTCTTAACAAGTCTCTTTTTTTTTCAACCTGTGGTATTTTTAACTCTTTAGTTTAGTCGGTTATGGTATTTAAGAGAAAAACCATTAATATCTAAATATAATATATTAGATTTTCATAATATTACGTGTAACTGTTTTATGCATTTGGATCGCCAATGCTTGTGGTGGTGATAAGGATTTGATTATTAAATCGGCGTTCTTTGTGTTCACTGTATAGAAAAAGTATATGTGACTATTTATTCTTTCTTATGCGTGGACTGATCGTACAATGTATCTGCGATGTTCACGGCTCTACTTTCGGACGCGAAGTGCGTGGTGCGATCAGGCGGATGACAGTTTGCTCGACCAGGCCAGCGATCATGTAACTTCTTCCTTAGGGAGAGAACGTGAATAGTGAAAAGTTTCGTGTAACTATCCCTTTCTATAGGTGTTGAATAGAAAGAGACAGTAACTTGAAACTTTTCACTTTTCACACTTAAGCTCTACGGGAAAAATTACACGATCGCAATAAGTACCCTGATCAGAATATGTTGAATACAAACATACCAGCAACTTAAACCACCAGTCGTCAACAGTCGTCACGAATAATACAATTAAATACAATTTATATATAGAAACGTGGATAAACTTTCAAAAAAGTGAAACCTCCGATCACGCTGAAATTTTAACCAAAGCTTACTTTTGATTAGAGAAGATAGTCCCTAAAAGGATTTTTGCCGACAAAGCTTTGTTTGCCCTTTATCACTTCCTAAAGTTGCAAACATTTTTATTGTATATCTCTGAAAATATTGATTTTAGAGAAAAAAGTTTCAAACAAAAAATGAATCTCATAAAAAGTTTTACAAAAAAGGTTATATGCATTTTTTACGTAAACCTATTATTTTGGCTATCATGAAGAAAAAAAGCTTTTTTTCCCTCAACATTTTAAAAGCTTTCATTATGTATCTCAGAAAAGATTAGCGTAAAAAATAGGTATAGAAAATGCGTACTATAAAACACACACACACACACACACACACACACACACACACACACACACACACACACACACACACACACACACACACAGGGGTGCAAGGAGGGCCTTTGGCCCTCTCCCTCCCGCACTCCACTAATAGTGATACCTTGAACAGAAATGTGCAAAATTCAAATGAATACATATATAATAAGAATCTTGTTTCAAATGCGCACAGACCAAATACGCACAGTGCGAAACGGACACAGTCGCAAACCCATGTGGTGCAGAGAATGCTTTGCACACACACACACACTCACCCACACACGTGGAGTGCAAGGGGGGGCTTCGGCCCCCCTTCCGCACCCACCCCGTCGGTAAGGGTACCCTGAAAAGTTGCAACCCATGTGGTAAATTCGTGCGTATTTGGTCCGTATGCATTTGATCCGTGCGCATTTGTTACTGTAATCCTAACTCTAACTCAATCAATTTTAAGTCATTATTTAAGTTTATGAATATCCAATTGACCATGGATATCAATTGGATATTCCTAAACCAGGAGAGTGCCTACAATAGACCCATCCACGCGCGTGTGTTTATACGAGTAAAATCCTGTTAATCCAAAATTAAAATTATTTTATTTCATAACAGTTATTATAACTGCCAAAATAATAGGTTTACGAAAAAAATGTATATAACCTTTTTTGTAGAGCCTTTTATGAGCTTTATTTTTTGTTTGAAACTTTTTTCTCTAAAATCAATACTTTCAAAGATATACAATAAAAATGTTTGCAACTTTAGGAAGTGATAAAGAACAAATAAAGCTTTGTCGGTGAAAATCCTTTTAGAAACTTTTTTTTCTAATCAAGGGTAAGTTTTGGTTAAAATTTCAGCGCGATCAAAGGTTTCACCTTTTCGGAAGTACACCCAATATTTTTAAAGTATTATATTTTATACTTTAAATATTATTTTAAAGATAAAATAAATATTACATAAACATTAAATACATAATGTTACGTAAATGTTATTTTAAACGATTTATTAAAATGTAAAGTCAAATATTAAATAAATATTAATTATACATTATATAAACATTTGTTCTAAATCATTATTTCAAATAATTAATGATTAAAATATAAATATTAAATTAATATTATATAAATATTTTTTTTAAGTTTTATTTTAGATATTTTTTTAAATATAAAATAAATATTAAATAAACATTAAATAAATATTGCGTAAATAATTTTCTTAAACTATTATTTTTAATAAAGATTAATTATTTTTAAATATTAAATGAATGTTAAATAAACATTTTTTAAATATTTTTTTTTAAATTTAAACATTTTTTTAATAATTTATTTTTAAAATAAATTTTTTTTAATATTATTTTTTTTGAAATGAATAATTTATATAAAATAAACATTAAATAAATATTTAAAAAATGTTATTTGTACAATAAACATTAATAATGTAAAAATAATTAAAAATAAATATTTGAAAAACATTTTAAAAATGTTGCTTGCTGATTGGGGATTTGCAGACAGCATTGATTTTCTGTTACCATTTGAAAAAAACTGCTGCAGAATCGCACCGAATACTTGTCAAAGCTTACGGTAAGCATGCTCTTGGTAAATTACAGTGCTTTGAGTGGTTTAAAAAATTCAAAAATGGCGATTTTGACGTGAGAAATGAAGAACGTGAAAGACCACCGAAAAAGTTTGAACACAGCGAATTGCAAGCATTGTTGGATGAGGATAACGCTCAAATGCAACAACGACTCGCGGATCAATTAAATGTGACACGAGAAGCCGTCTCCGTACGTTTGAAAGCCATGGGAAAGATCCAGAAGATTGGTTCCACATAAAATGAATGAAAGACAGCAGAAAAACCGAAAAACCACTTGCAAAATGCTGCTCGCCAGGTACAAAGGAAAGTCATTTCTCCATCGAATTGTGACTGGCGATGAAAAGTAGATATATTTTGAGAATCCTAAGCGTAAAAAATCATGGGTAACTCCAAGAAAACCATCGACATCGACTGCAAGGCCAAATCGCTATGGACGGAAGACAATGCTTCCCAGCAAACACACTTTTATAACTATGCTATAACAATTACATAATTCAGTATAATCGTATATAACAAATTATATAATTGAGTTGTAACTTGTAATATACTCATTCCTTGTAATTTCCCACTCAAGGAAGCAACAATGTTATATAACAGCTATATATTTAATTGTAAGAGTTACGTATATGTAATATTATTAACACATTAAAAACATAACTGTAATGAAATAAATATATAACATGTTGCATTGTAAAAATATCGAAATAACATAGTTATAATGTAAAAACAAAATAAATTTTCGTTGTTTCTCAACAAGCATCGTTACCCATCACACCATAGTCACACATTTGGAACTGCCTACTTCCGCGGTCACCCATCCAACTCTGAACCGCCGTCGACATTGCTTGACTTCGAAGATCATATGCAACCTAGTACTTCGTGATGATCCATGAACACTTGATGCTCATAAATACATATTTGTTCTAGATCAGTTCAATAGATGTCAGAAACATGAAACTTGTAGTTAACTAATATTTTTATAAATAAATATAAATTTACAGTTATTTCCTGATTTTTACATATGCGAAATAACATGTAAAATAACTTATAAAAATATGTTTTTGCTCTGTTCTTTTGAGAAAGCTAAATTATACTTCAGACAGTACGCAATATTTATAAAATATTTATAAAATATTTATAAAATATTATAAATATTTATAAAATATTTATATTATAAAATATTTATAAAATATTTATAAAATATTTATAAAATATTTATAAAATATTTATTTAAATATTTAATAAATATTTATCCAAATATTTTTGTGGTCTTAGATTTGACAAATCATAAAGATTTATTATAAATATTATAAAAATATTTATGCAATATTTATAAATATTTACAAAATGTTACTTAACAAATTTTTATTTTTTATTTACCATAAATATTACATAAAATATTTAGTCTATATTTTAATAATATGTTGAATAAAGATTTTTCTTCGTGTATATAAAATATGTGTAAAATATTTATATAATATTTTGAAAAAATAAATATTAATAAATATCAATAAATATTTATTATAAATATTATGTGCCGTCTGGGATGATTCTAAAATATGATTGATAGTATTAATTATATAACATATTATTTTAATTATTAATAATGTTGTTTATTAGCCAATCTTTAAATAATGATTAATAGTTATAGGTAGCAAGATGTCGTCCACTAGACCTCAATAATTCGTCATTTGAGGTCAAATCGTCAATTATTACAAAAAATTATAGATAAAATTACGTCTGTAATTAGTCGTTAATAAAACCTTATTAATACGTCGTAAAATAATCAATTAACTGACGTTATTAATTAGTTAAGAATATGACGTCGGAAATACGTTATAGGATGGATAAATGACTGACGTAATTAATAAGTCAAAAAATGACGTTATTATTTGTTGGCGGAAGCTTCTTAAATCTAGCGTCCCGCCGATGAACGCTCATTGGCCCTTCAGGTCTTCGGGAGACCAATAAACTCGCGTGTAGACGGCGCGACCGTAGCGGTCGCGCGTTCGTTACCGATCATCTCGCGTGTCTCTGCCGTCACCTGCAGTCATATTGTAACCAATACTCTAGCGTGACTTCCGTCCCCCGCGAATGTACTTTGTAGCTTGTTGCGGGTACAAATAAAAAGGTGTTCTTATAACTTTATCCAATTTCGTATTCACGGTCCCCGTCACCTTCCAGGGCATTCTGTTTCCATCAGGTTATGGGCCCAGATATTCAAAGTGACGCCGGCCGCTGAGACGTAAAGCACGGATATCGCGACGCGTGTGAGCGGGAAGTTCGGCCATCTTGTACCTCTTTTTCCTCTTCGCGAGGCAAATCGATGCGACGACCGTTCTTCGTACACGCGTGGACAATGAGTGCAAACAGTGTCGTGCGTATTGAGGCGCTCGGGCGTGACAACTACGACACGTGGAAACTGCAGATGCGCACATTGCTAGTCAAGAACGACGCTTGGGGTTATGTGAGCGGGGAGACATTGAAACCGGAACCCACGGCGAACAATGCCACCGAAGTCCGCGACTGGAACATCAAAGACGAGAAAGCCAAGTCGGATTTGATATTATCCATAGAAGCCGGACAGTTGAAACTAGTAAAAAACTGCGCGTCACGTGAGTTATGGCTAAAGTTAGAAAGTATCTTTCAATCGAAGGGCCCCGCTCGTAAAGCCACGTTACTGAAAAGTCTTACTCTGAAACGCATGAGCGAGGAAAATGACGTACGCGAACATTTACAAGATTTTCTAGACTGTGGACAAACTCTCCGAGATGGACGTCGTCATTAATCCGGATCAGCTCGCGATTATGATACTGTACAGCCTGCCATCGACTTTCGAGAATTTTCGGGTAGCTATCAAGAGTCGTGACGACTTGCCAGACTCGGAAACTCTGCGCACCAAAATCATCGAGGAATCCGACGCGAGGAAAAATGCGGCAACGTCGAGCCAATCGCAAGATGCCTTGCTTGTGAGTAAAAAGGGGTGAGGCAGGACGAAAGAAAATCCAACCAAGAAGGAAGATCGAAAGAACGAGAAGTCGTTCAGGTTTAAGTGCTTCAAGTGCCATGGAAGGGGGCACAAGGCTTCCGAGTGTCCATCCCAGAAAGCGGAAGGAAAAGAATCGCGCGTATCCTTTTTGTCGACGGAAGACGCGCATGAGACGTGTTATATCGCGGACAGTGCCGGTAGGAACGTGTGGTGCCTGGATAGCGGAAGCACGTCGCACATTTGTAAAGACGTTGACCTTCTTACCGAGACGAATAATGTGGAATCGGGCAAATTTAAGTTGACTAGTGACGCATCCGCGGAAATCAAAATGAGAGGCACAGCGACTATCTCCACGGTGATTGACGGAAAGAGGAAAAACATAACCTGAACCCATTACTTCCCAAGCGGACATTTTATAGTCGATTGGTTTTTGGCTGAGAAAAGTGATGAGATCACATGAAAACTTAAAACAAAATATGCTTTTCTACGTAAAAAGAGTTGCTCTTTCAGATTCCGGGGTCAAAATTTTAAAATCTTCTATTGGAAATTAAATATGGCGGCTCAAAGTTGATATAAATTTTTTTATCGACTATTAACTTTTTATAGTAGAAAACTTCGAAAAATCTTCTCCATAACTGTTGTAAACGATTGAAGTGACGGAGTTTGCCTCTTTAAAGTATAAACTATGATTATTAATTGATTTTTTTAAGTAGTTCAAGTAGTTCAAGATGGTGGATGCAGTATGGCGTCCAAATACATGGAAATCATATTTTATTGCGATATATGTGTGTGAATAGTCATTTCTCACATTTTCGAGGTTTTCGCTGAGAACGAATATTTGGTCAATTACTCATTTTTCAAAATAACGAATACAATATGCCATAAAAATCATACTTCATTAAAAACTATGTCTCCGAGTACTTATTTTATGTATTTGAGAGACCGCTGAGAACAAATTTTGGGTTTGTTTTTTATTTTTCAAAATAGCGGATACAATATGGCATCAGAATACACGAAAATCATATTTTACTGTGAGCTATGAGCGTAGGTACTGATTGTATATGTTTTTGAGGTCGCTGAATACAAATCTTGAGTTTGATTTATATCTTTCGAAAGGCGGATGTAATATGATACACATAGTTCGCAACAAAATCTAATTTTTGTGTATTCTGACGCCATATTGTATCCGTCATTTTGAAAAATGACTAATTGACCAAAGATTCGTATTCAGCGACCTCGAAAACGTGAGAAATGACTGCTCATTCACATATATCATAACAAAATATAATTTTCATGTATTTAGACGCCATACTGCATCCACCATCTTGAACTACTTGAACTACTTAAAAAAATCAATTAATAATCATAGTTTATACTTTAAAGAGGCAAACTTCGTCACTTCAATTGTTTACAACAGTCATGGACAAAATTTTTCGAAGTTTTCTACTATAAAAAGTCAATAGTCGATAAAAAAATTTATATCAACTTTGAGCCGCCATATTTAATTTTCAATAAAAAATTTTGAAATTTTGACTCTGGAATCTGGAAAAGCAACTCTTTTTACGTAGAAAAGCATATTTTGTTTTAAGTTTTCATGTGATCTCATCACTTTTCTGAGTTGAAAACTAATCGACTATAAAATGTCCGCTTGGGAAGTAATGGGTTAAGCAAGGCGTTACATGTCCCGAAGCTAAGGATGAATCTGCTGTCGGTATCAAAGATTACAGACAAAGGTTACCGAGTCGTATTTGATAAGCAGAGGGCCGAGGTCATTGATTCGAGCGGACACGCAAGACTCATCGCAAAACGGGTCGGCGATCTATTCCTCCTCGAAGGGGAACCACCAGACAGCTGTCAGAACGTCGAAAAAGATTTCAAAACTAGCAACTGTTCCGAGATTTCGAAGAATACCAGGCTATGGCATCGACGGATGGGACATCTCAACCTTCGCGATCTCGTGCGTACATCCAAGGACGGAACGATTCGAGGCATCCGCGTACAGGACGGCGTCGATGATCAAAACTGCGAGATTTGCATCAAGGGAAAAATGACGCGTCTTTCCCGAAAGAGTCGAATCGAAGGACAAAAAAATCAGAGATTATACACACCGACATATGCGGGCCGATGTGCGTTTCGTCAAACGGCGAATCTAGGTACTTTATGACATTTACCGACGACTCTACAAGATGGACAGAGGTGAGATTCCTAAAAAGCAAGGATCAAGCGCTGGACGAGTTCAAAACATTCAAGGCCTTCGTCGAGAAGCAACACGGGGCAAGCATAAAGGCAGTACAGTCCGACAACGGCCGTGAGTACGTGAATAAGGAATTTGACGGGTATCTTAAGACGCAAGGAATTTAACGACGTCTCACGACTACGTACACTCCAGAACAGAACGGCGTAGCGGAGAGAAAGAACCGCACCCTAGCAGATTCTGCACGATGCCTCTTACTTCAATCTGGTCTACCACCATCGTTCTGGGCAGAGGCGATCGCCACCGCAAACTACATCAGAAACCGATGTCCCACGAGGAGATTGAACGGAAAGACTCCTCACCAAGCGGAAAGGCAAGTTGCCCACCGTGAGCTACTTCAGAGAATTCGGCTGCAAGGTGTTCTGCCTGAACAAGGTCCCCACGAAGGGAAAGTTCGACGATCGCTCCAAAGAGGGGATGTTTATCGGATATTCCCAAGAATCGAAGGGCTTTCGCGTCTGGCTAACAGCATCCAAGAGCGTTGAGATAACTCGCGATGTGAGATTTTTGGAGAACCAACCGAATAATTTGGAAACGCCGGCGGTGGATTTTTATCGAGAGGAAGCATTGCAAGACGGACCTATTAATAAGAAAACGACCGGCGTTGATGTCGAGCTGTCGCCGGAACCAATCAACACCGATCATGAAAACCTCGACAAAGTCGAAGAAATTGCAGAGATTGACGAACGTGAGAAAGAGGCAACACAAGCGAGGAGGCGTGGACGTCCTCGTATCATCCGGATGGGATTACCGGAGAGGCCCCGGAAGGACTACGGATCGAGCCAAGCGGAGGTCGATCGAGACGAGTTCGGATGCGTGGCCGAGATCCCCGTGATTCACGCTGTTTCAGGTGCAGGTTCCTTAGAGTGGATGGACGCAATGGCATCGAAGGTGACATCCTTGATCTACGGTATCTAAAAGGAAGCATTAATCTTGGTCTTGTTTATTCTTGTTTCAGCGAATCCCCGGTTATGTTTGCAGATGCCGACTGGGGTAATTGCGGTTTGGACCGCAAAAATGGACCATACACAGGATATGCTTTTATTTTGAGCGGAGGAGCTGTCAGTTGGGAATCCCGAAAGCAGCAGACAGTCGCCCTATCGTCCACCGAGGCGGAATACATGGTCTTGTCGGAGGCCACTAAGGAGGCGCTCCATATGGGGAGACTGCTCAAACAGTTTGAGGTGTGCCTGAGCGGAATTACTCTTAGAAACAACATTGGTGCCCAGAGGCTGGCGTCCAACCCTGTCTATCATGCCCGTTCAAAGCATATAGACATCAGACACCATTTTGTGCGAGAGGCTGTCAAAGAGAAATCCGTGCTTATATAGCACGTTCCGTCAACTGAAATGGCAGCAAATGTACTTACCAAAGGTCTACCCAGGCAACTACACGAGAACTGCGTTCGACTTCTTGGCCTTAAATCATAGATTACACGAGGGGTGCTCTTCATCGCGGTTCGAGGGGGTGTGTTGGCGGAAGCTTCTTAAATCTAGCGCCCCGCCGATGAACGCTCATTGGCCCTTCAGGTCTTCGGGAGACCAATAAATTCGCGTGTAGACGGCGCGACCGTAGCGGTCGCGCGTTCGTTACCGATCATCTCGCGTGTCTCTGCCGTCACCTGCAGCCATATTGTAACCAATACTTTAGCGTGACTTCCGTCCACCGCGAATGTACTCTGTAGCTTGTTGCGTGTACAAATAAAAAGGTGTTCTTATAACTTTATCCAATTTCGTATTTACGATCCCCGTCGGCACCTTCCAGGGCATTCTGTTTCCATCATTATTACGTCTTAATAATTAGTAACATGACGTCGGCAACCTTAAATGACGAATTATTGACGTCCGGTGGACGTCATCTTGCTACCTGGGAAATCAATATATGTTGCAACAATTACACACACACACACACACACACATATATATATATATATATGTGTGTTACATGTTACATGCTACTTGATGTTTGCTGGATATAATATTAATAATTTTGCGTTATATAAATATTACGTTATGTGAGTATAACATGCATTATGTAACAAAAGTAAACAAATAATACATAACAGTTATATAATAAAATATAACACATGTTATAATAAATTAATGCTTCAATGTTATATAACTGTTAAAATATGTGTTTGCTGGGTCTGTGTTTGATGGGATCAGAAGGGTGTATATATTATGAGCTGCTGAAATTTGGCGAAACCGTTAATACTGAACGCTACCGACAACAAATGATCCGATTTGAATTAAGCTTTGCGCGAAAAACGAATATCAAAAAAGGCAACACTAGAGATACTATAACAGAGATTCGCAGATGTGCCGTCTTGGGGTAAAACCGGATATCGGATATGACGTTTTTGATGGCGGTTTATTTTGATTGTAAATGCAAGAATACAATATATATATTTTTTTATTTGTAGTTATTGATATTTAATAATCGTGAACAAAATGAATATTAAAACACAATATATTTAAAAAAAAAGGTTTACACACATATTTCATTAATTTTCCCATGTAAGGTTAAGTAATATAAATTGATTATTAAGAAATTATATATTATTATATATTGTAACGAGCCGTTTCGCCACCGTCGTTAAGACATATAGATATGAGGCCGTTACCCTCCTACCTCGTGTGGTCCCCTCCGCTTATTATTCTCCCCGCACATCTCCGCTCCTCTTATCACCAAACGGGGGCTATAAAATCCCTCCGCTGGTGATAAGAAAACAGATCTCCCCGGTCTAGCGCACTGAGCCGACCGATCCTCTTAGCGAATTGAGCTAAGCCTCCAAGCACGCACTGAGTGCCGAACATAACCTGACACCGGCTTCCTTTGTCAGCACGCACTGAGCGCTTCCTCGAGCCACATATTGAGTGGCGAATCACCGCCCCGCTCGTTACCCGGATCCCGGTACGCGCACTGAGTTACCGATCCCGACCGCACACGGGGACCCGCAGTGAGGGGAAACCGCCGACGCGGAAGATCATCCACGCGGGATGATTCTCGCCGACAACAACAGCTGATCGTCGCACAGCTGATCGCCGTGGCTGCCGAGCTGAGCTCCGCGCCGCACCGCGCAGCCGCGCACCGCCGCGACCAATAGAAGCGCCGCACTGACCGACTCGGCGAATGGAAGCACCGCACCGCACCGCGCAGCCGCGACCGTAGCACCGCAGCCAATCCGGTTACCGCCGCAACCGATACAAACGCCGCCTCGCACCGCACCGCCGAAATTGCACCGCCACGAGCGCCGTAGTCTTCGAGACCGGCCGCTATCGTAATCTAGAGATACTATGGCCGGAATTCATAGTCGAATCTTATTCAAGTTTTAGCTTAAGCACGATCTTGAGACGTCAATGCTGTTATTTCATTGGTTAAGTAAGTCTCAAGTCGGCTCGAAGCTAGACTTAAGACAATGCTTGACATATATACAGTACTTATGAACTAGTATCTCGCTGTGCGAGGCGCGGACGATTCGCTGTGGCGACGTGTGTCGCGGTGCGCATGTGCGCGTAGAGTCTTGGTGCCGGATTGGCTGCGGCGGGCGTACGGCCCGTGTACCGGTCGGTCGGTGCGTCGATTGCGATAGAGATATTATAACAGAGATTCGCCAATGTGCCGTCTTGGGGTAAAACCGGATATCGGATATGACGTTTTCGATGGCGGTTTACTCTGTTTTCTTTTGACAGGTGACAAGTGACAGGTTAGATCGGCTAGGCTTTCTTTGTCAGTTATATCTATCTTTCTCTCTCATACTTCCGGTTATACCCCAAGCGACGGGAGCCAATCAGAAATCATTAACGCATCTTTGTTATAGTATCTCTAGGCAACACAAGTGATTTTGCTTTATTATAATGCACCATCACACACAGCACAACCGGTCAAGGAAACGATTGAGGCGTTTGGTTGGGAAATACTACTCACTACAGAGATAAGACACCAACATGATGCACTACATGACGCACGCGAAAACCTTCTTCAAGAAGTGCGATTATTTGTGCAACTTCTGTTGCAGGCAAATGTCTACGCGGCATTTTGAAAATTTCGTATACGAGCTCAATACACTACGAGAGTCGTCTGTGAACATTTATTTCAAAGTCTCTGTGTACGTAAACATTACTTGTAAACATTACGGTATTTATGTGAGTAAGTGCGTACTCGTAATGTTTACATGTAATGTTTATGTATAGAAGCTTTAAAATAAAAATTTAACACACAGACGATTCTCGTAGAGTATTGAGCTTGTATACGAAATTTTCAAAATGCCACGTAGACATTTAAACGCATTTAAAACAACATAAAACGACATTTAAGAAGTCGCAAGGAACAGCCGCAAGCGCGCGCGTGACAAACCGCGAGGTCCTTATCTTTGCTGTAAAACACATACACACACACACGCGCGCGCGCGTAATGTGCACAATCCGACCGGCATCTTCCACGTGGTGCACATTGGATGACGATAATGCCGTCGGTAAGTATCATTTAAAAAGAAATGTAAGGTTGACTTTGTAACTTGGTCAAAACGGTGTAAAAAAATGGTTGAAAAAACGTTGTAAGTAATTTCAGCAATTTCAAAAATGATAAACACGTGGAATATAAATGTTTTATTCTATGAACGTTAGTGTTTATTACTGGGGAGTAATCGTATTATAAAACTTTGCTTTAGTGGTGTGATTGGATCTTTCTTCACAACAGTACCTTGAACTAAATGAAAACCGTAAAATATGCGATTTTTTACGTAAACTTTGAACGTGATTTGTTGTTAGAAAAAGTAAATCTGTAAAAAAAATAATAACAGCATTCAAAAGTGCAAACTTTCAGCTTTCCAACTTTTTTGCTGAGCGCTGTACGTTGATTTGTTTACGAGTAACAAGCGATAAAAGTCAAAATGACCATTTTTTCTTAAAATCTCAATTACTTGATCAAAAAATAATCGTACAGCAATGAACAATTACTCAAAATAAAGGGAAAAGATTCCGCTCTAAGATGCAAGTAACAAAAATACTCTATGATTTTTTTCACGCGAGATGCAGCGCAGCAAATTCGCATTAAAAATTTTTATTTTAACGGGTTAAACTTCATCATTGTGCCACGTTTGTGAAAAAAAAGATAACTAAAATCGTCAAAAAGCGTTTGAAAGAAGAAGTTTCAAGCTTTAAAACACTTTTTGGATTTTGTTTCTACGACGATTTTTCGCTGAGTTTGAAAATAGCCTAAATTTTTAGTATACAAAAAGTGTTCCCTTTTTTTAGTAGTTTATAATAAACGTGTATTTTCTATACAAAAATTCCGGTTTCATATTTACATACCTATCTTAATTATTGCTACGAAACAGTCGCTAGATCGAGAAAAGTCTATGTCCTCCCTACCCCGCAAGGGGAAGCATGGGAAGAAATCATTATCAGGAAGGAATCACAGTCGGGCAGTGTACAAACGAGCTGTATGTCGATCTGCATGTTTACTGCGATGCATTTTGTACAATATTCTTGGCATGCATTACTATGTATAATATTATACGTACCTCTTATGATGGCACAAGTTCTAATGGAGAAGTGTGCCCGTTCGTCGCGATACACGCAGATTCACGTTCAAAAAACAAAGCACTCGCGGTAGTCACTCGTAGAAAAACGCAGTGTAGTCAACTCTGTGAGTTATACTTCGGGTGTATCCTCAAGGCTGCGTTCCAAAACTCTATTTGACCAATAGAGAGCTTCATAGCTCCGATCCACAACGCTTATCTAAAGAGAAATCGGTATAATCAAATTTTATATTTAAGACTATCTTAAATGCTGTTTTAAGATATCATCAATCAATCACAGAGATTTAGTATTTTAAAACGTTATTTGAAACGGTCTTAAAATAAGATTCGATTACAAATTTCAGCCGTAAGTTCGTCCATCTTATATTTACACTAAGACAAAAATGTCGAAGTATTGAGAACCAAATATTTCTTGTGACGTTTCCTTCGATATTTCTTTGTTACAAAAGAAATTTATTTGTGAAAACAAAATGCACATTTTTGTGAAATATTCTATGAAATATATTTCTGAAATATACTCCTAAAAATAAATTATTTGTTAGAAATAAAACTTTTAATTCGCCCTTTTTAATTAAATAAACTATTTATTACAAATAAATACTTAAAAGTTTTTTATGGGAAATAGTGCATATATTACTCCAAAAATTTTATTCCTAAAAAATAAACCAATTAATAAGAAAAATGAGATTATATTGTAAAGTTGGAACTATATCACTACTTGTTTAGGAGGATACACGTTGATAAGGTTATGGAGATCTCCCAATTAATTAACTGAGACTTGTAGTGTTCACAGACTTTTTATTAGGCACATTTAAATCTCTTGGCGGTGCGCCCAGAGAATGGTCTCGAGATCATTCGCTCTCAACCCTTACAGATAGACTGCCTCGTTCGCACGCCTTTGTCGGTCGCCTTCTTCTATCGATAGATCGCGCGACCTCATCTCGATACCAGCGCAGTGACGAGAGTCGAGAGGCGCGAAGTTCGAAATGAAACTCATTTCTTACAATATTTCATAAAAATATATTTTGTTTTCACAAATAAATTTTTTATAACAAATAAATTTCAAAAAACACTATAAGAAATATTTGGTTCTTAATATCTTGACATTTCTCTATACTTCGACATTTTTCTATCAATATAAAATTATTTTTTAAATTTATCTTCAGATTCTTTGCAGCCGATGAAATGGACCGCATAATATGTATAAACTTAAAACGATCTTAAATATACAATGTGAGTATAGATATCTACACTGACAAGGAAACCTCGCGAACTCGAAAATTCTGATTTTAATGAAACTTGGCATAAATGTAGAAGGGGTAAATACATGAATTTAGAAATTTATCGTAGCTGCCCATAAACGGTTTAAAGGGGTGAAACCACCCTTCAAAGATTCAGACATTTTTCGTTTTCTCGATATATCTCGTAAACTAAACAAAATATTAAAAAATGTTTTATACAAAAGTTTTACTATAAAAGTACTTCTATCTAACTACAGTAATTAAATTAAAAAAAAAAATTTTTTTTAAACAATTGTTTTTTAATTTTTGAAAAAAAATTTTTTTTTTTAATTTTATTAATGTAGTTAGATAGAGATATTGTTACCATAAAACTTTTGTATAAAACATTTTTTGATATCTCCAATACTTTTCGAGATATATCGGAAAAAGCAAAAATCTGCTCTACACTATGCACTGAAAAAAGCATGAGAGAATGCGATAGCACCGCGACGGAGAGCGTTAAAAAATATTTAAAAAAAATTTTTTATTAAGGTTTATTTATGATATTGAATATAATATAAGATACTAAAAATGTAATAAAAAAATATTAAAAAATTAGTAAGTAATGCATTATTTTTTAATTTGCATTTTCATTACCCTGATTCAAAGTATATTGTTGTTCAATGTATAATGCCACACTAAAATATGTTAATTTTGTATCTAGACATGGATATATCTCTATAACATCCACATACATGTATTTATCAATATAAGAAAAGATTTTGGACGCGATACTTTTGCAAGATCGACAGAGAGCGAAATAATGACTTAATTGACAAATCATATAGCCGATTTGGATTGGCAGATGTCGTCGATCTGCGTCGACTCTTTGGCATGTCACCGCTAATGGATCTGGACCAAGAAGTCTGGATATAAATATTTTATATTATATTATATTATTATATTACTATATTATATTAATATTATTTACTCTTTCTCTCTCACTCACATCAGCATGCATTCACGTGCGACATTATTATATTATATTATTACATATTATTATATTATACAAAATATTATTATTTTATATTACTTTATTTTATTATATTTTTAGTATCTTATATTATATTCAATATCATAAATAAACCTTAATAAAAAATTTCTTTAAAATATTTTTTAACGCTCTCCGTCGCGGTGCTATCGCATTCTCTTATGCTTTTTTCAGTGCATAGTGTAGAGCAGATTTTTGCTTTTTCCGATATATCTCGAAAAGTATTGGAGATATCAAAAAATGTTTTATACAAAAGTTTTATGGTAACAATATCTCTATCTAACTACATTAATAAAATTAAAAAAAAAATTTTTTTTCAAAAATTAAAAAACAATTGTTTAAAAAAATTTTTTTTTTTAATTTAATTACTGTAGTTAGATAGAAGTACTTTTATAGTAAAACTTTTGTATAAAACATTTTTTAATATTTTGTTTAGTTTACGAGATATATCGAGAAAACGAAAAATGTCTGAATCTTTGAAGGGTGGTTTCACCCCTTTAAACCGTTTATGGGCAGCTACGATAAATTTCTAAATTCATGTATTTACCCCTTCTACATTTATGCCAAGTTTCATTAAAATCAGAATTTTCGAGTTCGCGAGGTTTCCTTGTGAGAAAAAACGTTCTCTCAAACAAGTAAATGCATTTTCTTAAAACAGATTTCTTTGATGCATATAAATATTTTTTTACAGTGTTATGAGTGACACACTCATAACGATAAGGTGTCAGTAACACGATGACGTAAGTCGGTCAGCTGCAGTCAGCATCGAGCGCATCGCGCGAGGTTTCGCGCAATCCGCTCGACAATTAGCGCAATGCTCCTTAGACAGCACTTGCTGTCTAAGCAATAATTTGGAATACTGACCGATTTACGCCCTCACGCAATCCTCCCCTTCTTTCGATCCAACTACCGAATTATCGGATATATAAACCGGCGAAAGAAGGTGAGGATCGGGTCAATCCGAAGTAGACAAACTAAGACTACACACGACACTCTGCTTTGCGGGGTCGTGTATCGCCGAGATAACTTATACTAAATATACAACCACGACACTCTGCGTTGCGGGGTCGTGGACAACAAGTTCATAGACGCGACACTCTGCCTTGCGGGGTCGCGATCTAACTATTGTAACTGAATACAAGAATAAAAGTGTTCAAGACAAATAACGGTGTATGTGACAAAATACCTTCCTCGCGAGATCTCTGGCAGCGATCCCAAAATCGTACTCACAACGAGGGGTACAACAGTGGTGGCAGCGGTGGGATTTTGCACTGCCAAAAGGAGGACCACAACAACAGCAATAAATAATGTATGCTTGTAAATAAATATTTTGTTCTTTTAAGTAAATCATTTCGTATGTCTCTGATTTTATTCCACTAAGTAATGATTTAATGATATGAATAGATATGAAATCATTAATAAACTGAAATAAATCATTTCTTTGTAATAAGAAAATCGAGTTTCTTAAATGGGTAAAATCACGTGAAATAAATATTTTTTTGGACGAAGAAAATTATTTATTTGTAATAAGAATCGTAATAAATTAAAAAATAAATATTTTGTTGAAAAAAATACTATATTTCCAATAAAAAACCTATTGCATTGTAATACTTTCAAAGTAATGTTGAACGAAAGAAATAATTTATTTGTGATAAAAAATTCAATATTTTAAATAAAAAATGTCTTTAAAAAAATATCTTTAAAATCTTAAAAAAAAATATTTTATTAAATGAAAGAAATACTTCATTTGAAACAAGAAATCTAATATTTTTAAATAGATAAAAATTCTTGCAAAGAAATGTTTTGTTGAATGTTAGAAATAATTTATTTGCAAATAGAGATTTAATGTTCCTAATACATAAATACGCGCAATCAAATATTTTGAACGAAAAAATGCTATGTTTTCAATAAGAAACCTAATGCGTTTGAGTAAATAAAAGTATAGTACATTCAAATAAATTTCTTGTTGAACGGAAGATATAATTTGACTAAAAAACTTATTTTTAAGTAAATAAAAATTTTTATGTAAATAAAAATACCTTAAAATAAATATTTTGTGGAATGAATGAAACGCTCTTATAAGAGCCATAGAAAGAATGATGAACTGATCATATAACCGAATCTCTTCTGATTCGCTATAGATATTAATAGATTTCGACTAATTAGAATATCGGTATAGACGGCATACAAACTACTATTTACAATGCGTTTCTTTTATTCAACAAAATATTTATTTGAATATATTTTTATTTACTTAAAAATATTAAGTTTCTTATTCAAATAAATTATATCTTCCGTTCAACAAGAAATTTATTTGAAAGTACTATATTTTTATTTACTCAAACATATTAGGCTTCTTATTGTAAATACAGAATTTTTTTCGTTCAAAATATTTAATTGTAAGTATTTATGAATTCAAGAACATTAAATTTCTTTTTGCAAATAAATTGTTTCTGACATTCAACAAAATATTTCTTTGCAAGAATTTTTATCTCTTTAGTTTTCTTTTTGCAAATGTAAAATTTCTTTTGTTCAATATAATATTTTTTTAACAATATTTTTATTTATTAAGAACATTGAGTTTCTTATTACAAATAAATAAACACGTTTTCCATTCAACAAAATATTTAATTGCACGTATTTATGCATTCAACTTTCTTATTGCAAATAAATTGTTTCTAACATTCAACAAAATATTTCTTTGCAAGCATTTTTGTTCATTTAAAAATATTAGATTTCTTATTGCAAATGTAGTATTTTTTTTGTTCAACAAAATATTTTTTTAAAGATATTTTTTATCCAAAATATTGAATTTCTTATCACAAATAAATTATTTCTTTCGTTCATCATGACATTTATTTGAAAGTAGTGCAATGCAATAAGTTTCTTATTGAAAATACAGTTTTTTTTTCAACAAAATATTTATTTGAAAATTTTTTAATTTATTAAGATTCTTATTACAAATAAATAATTTTCGTCCAATAAAATATTTATTTCACGTGATTTTACCCATTTAAGAAACTCGGTTTTCTTATTACAAAGAAATAATTCATTTCAGTTTAATAATGATACTATTCAATATCAAACTGAAATTAACTGTAACTATATTATATATATATATAGTTACAAATAAGATTTAAAGAACAAGAGAAGTTTTCAATAAAAATAGAAAAGAATTATGAATTGAGTTTAATGCAATAAATAATGTCTAGTAAAATAATTAAATGTGAAATAAATAAAAGTTTTATTATTAATTATTTAGGAATTATAATTGATAATACACTGCAGTTACCCGGGAAAAGATCTTCATTTCATAATAGATCAAATTATAGGTTAAGTTGTATCAGCAGATCTACAAATCGATTTTAATTTTACAAATCGATCAATAAAATAAAATTTGCTTTGATATAATTTTATCTACAATTTGAAGATTTTTTTTCATTTAATCTGTTTCGGATAGTTAAGGCCATTGCACGTACATTTTCTTAATCGTAATCGTAAGAAATTGAGCAATACGTTAATTCAATCGATTATGACTAATTTGAGCAATGTGATTGGTCGAAATCTTGCGATTACGATTAAGAAAATGTACGTGCAATGGCCTTTAGCCACCGCAAAGTTTTTTTGCATTTTATTAATTATATTAATTGTATTAATATTTGTGTACTTCATTTACATGTAGAAGTCCATGTAAGTATCAATCGATTATTAATAAAACAAATCAATCGAGAATCGTGCGATAAAATCGAGCTATATAAGTTATATTGCCTGCAGATCATAATCAATAAAACTGAAATTTTGTTAGTACATCTTGTAGACGTATTTTACCCGAAACACATATAAATCTTAAATGAAATGTTCGAAAGAGAAAAGAATAATGTCGACGAAGAATCAAATGAAAGGTTGATACTTGACCTAATATTATTTAATTTAAAACTGTTCGTCATAAATAAGATGTAGATAAGGTTTTTATGTATTTTATTATATATATATATATATATATATATATATATATATATATAAAACTGTGTTGTAAACAAGCAGAGTATACAATTTATGAGAATAATTTTTTTAATTGAAAAGAGATAATCTTCCACATAGAAAGAGTTTATACTTAAATGTAATTTTGACTTTTAAAATGCTAATAGTTGTGAAAAATTTTGGGTTAAAATTATAAAACAAGTTTAATTTATTTTCTTATGCCAATTGCAACATGTGTTAAAAAAGTTTTACTTTATTTAAATTAAATTTTAATTAAATAAAATTAATTAAAATTAAATTAAATTAAACAAAGTTAAAATTGTTTCTTTCTTAAAAAAAAATATAAAGATTAAGTTAACAAGATATTGATTAATAAATTTATAAATATTTATAAATATCCACATTCCGAAAAAAACTATTAAAAAAATAAAATTACTTAATATAAGAAATGGACTTGATAAGCAAATACTTTAATTGTTTGTTAAAATTTAATAGTTTTTCAAAATTGCAGAACATAAATTTAAATTTAAAATTTAATATAAAATTTTACGTTTTTAATGTTAGAATTATAAAAAAATTTGTCAAAATGGAAGATAAACTAATGCAATAGAAATATTTCTAAAATCCCTCACATTCTGTAAATTTACTTAATATTATATTTAGTGGATGTAATAGACTTAAAGTATGATCCACACTTGACGTTAAAAATGCTTGAAATATTTGATTGACCAATTAAAACAAAGAATTTTATAAATTGACCAATCGTGGAATGTTTCAAAGCGTTTGTAGCGTGAAGTGTCGCATCCTTAATGAATGTTACAGAAAGCTTTTGCGTAAAATAAATTTGAAAACACAAGCACTACCACAAATTGAATATAGCAAGCTTTTATTTTTTGTAAGTAAACATCATACAAGAATAAAATGTGCAATATTACAAGAATGTTTGATGTATTTTGATGAAAAGATTCCTCGAAAATGAATCCCCAAGATTGGACTCTAAATTAAAGATAAATGAAATGTGTTTTGAGCACAATTTCGTTTAAGTCTGTCTTTAAAAATAACTCGAGGATCTAATTTGTTTAATTTGAAAAAATTATAAATTTTCTATTATCTCTGCTATTATCTCTGCACTTATCTGCATATTTCATAGATTTACTCGTGTATGTAGATGTCATTTCAACAAATGTAGCGAGAAAAATGAGCTTAGCACAAAAAACCTGAAATGGCGACGCTTACTATGTTTTTCTAAGATTGATTGCTGCCTTACACACATCTAACACATTCTTAAGTTAAAACCATCATATTTCAATTGTATACCTTTTTTAAGATATTAAGACATACATACTTGAATATTTATGCCTTTGCCCTCTTTTAAGATATAACGGTTATCAACGGTTTCCTTTTTCGCTTTTGAACGAGATGTCATGTCTAGCGTTTTATATAGTTACTTTTGTTCAATGATCTATTTTTAATTTTGTAATACAAACGACTGTGGATGACTTTGTAAAGTCAAAACGTTTCGCTATTCTAAATATTCTTATGTATTATCAAGAGCGTTTCAATAAAATTGCTTATTCGTTCTAAACATCTTATTTAGCTCGTCTATTTGACTCTTATTTATACTTTGTTTTGTAATTTATCCGAGCGTTACATATTTATTTATATGTTTTTATGTATAATGTATACAACAATACGTGTTCATTCAATTTTATTAAAATGCCCATGGATATCATAAATTATTTGTAAAATGTCCAAACATTTATCAAAGGATAGCATACACTCAGAGAAAGAAAAAGTTACGGCAACTATAAAAATATGAACAAATAGCACCTCAATTATTTTTTAGGGATTATAAAAATTAAACTGAATTGAAATATAAAAATAGTTAGGTTTATTAAATAATATAATTAACACTATTATTTTTTTATAATTATTATTATGAAAACATTTTATTTATTTAAAATATAAATTTACGGTAATACATACAAATAAAATTTATTTCCCAAAACTATATTTCCATTATTAAATCTATTGTAAGACTTGTGTTAAAGGAACAGTATTTAATGTTATAAATTTTAATATATTTTTATTGTGAAAACTTTACTTTTACACTTATTAGTACTATACTTTTCTAGTTATAGTAAATTTTTTCATATAGATAATATGCTTTTTGTTCTTATAACTATATTTTTATATGTTAAAAAACTATAAAATTTTGTTTGATTAAACTATGTTTTTTAGACGTAATAATAACTACAAAGATATATTTTTAACTATGTATTTATTGTTATTAATAGTATATTTTTATTTATGCTTTAACTAGGATTTTAAAAATATAATTAAAAATACATAATATTTTTAGTTTTTACATGTATGTTTATTCTTATAAAGGAATATAATGAACATATTAAAGCTATATAGCAAATTAAAATTTAACACAATAAGCTAAAATAAACACAAATTGTATGATAAAAACATATAACTTTTTATTTAAATTTTAGACCAGTAAATTTTTCAATTCTATAAAATAAACATGTATTATTTACTATAATTAAATTATTTATACCATAAAATATTAATTAAAGAAAATTTATTCATTTAAAATTTTAAAACGTATAAAGAAATGTATAAAGAGAGCTCTAATAAACGCGTACAAATGTTGATAATTTTTCAAAATGAGGTTTGAAAGAAGTATGTATTGTATCTCTACATAGTAATAATCATATAGTATATAATCTTGTAGTAATAATCATATAGTATTTATATAATCTTATAGTAATAATCATATAACTCTTGAAATAATATAATATATGTATATGCTATATATATGCGTTTCAGGCAGGCATACGAAATTTTCAGACACAAAATTTTGTTACACAGTAATCTTTTTTATTAGAACGCCTACGCTCAATCTGAAAGCGTAGTATTGTTCCTCAATGTTCACTTCTCTTGCCTCAAGGCTTGATTTACGCGTACAAGGTCTAAAATTTTTATATCAGGAACATTTTATGAGTCGACGCCAGAAACCGACAATTTTACAATTTTTTGTAGTTTTTCCTACAAAATCGTTACGATTTGTTATCGTCTAGACTAATCGTGCAGAATTGTTATCGTCTATACTTTAATTTTGGAGAAGGATTTTTCATTTTGTGAACACAATGAAAAGATTAGTGAGAAATTAAATTGGTAATAATCAATTGTAAAAACTTTTTCAGCAGCCTACGAGTTTAAAGTTTAATATTGAAACTCGAAAATCTTATAAATTTTGTGCCTTTATTTTATCCTATTACTTACGAAATAACAGCTCTGTCTTGCAGTCTGCTATTTGTCGATAACAATACTTATAAACAAACGATTTTGATTGAATGTATACAAAAGGAATTCATACAATATTCTGAACATTTCATTAACATTTGAATATTCTTGTACTATACTAGAATAGTAAAAATATTTGAAATGTAAACTAAATATTTTCTGAATATTTAACACTGGAAAACTATATTTGTTTTAAAAAAACAAAGCTGTAAAAACAAAACTTGCGCCATGAATCTACATAATAGAAGAATTTAAGAAAAAATTTTGTGATTAGGGATGAAGGAAGAGCAGTGGAATCTATCAACTATACGAGAAATCTCATCAATTGCTTAAGAAATACAGGACGTTTCATGAAGATTTATTGGAAGATTATTTTTGCACTTTTCTGGGCACTTTTTCTTTTACCTTTTCCCTTGGTCTACAATTATTTGGTATTTTCTTCACATATTATATTATATTGAATTATAATTTCTTTACATTATAATTTTTAATTAAAATTTTTCAGAATTTTCCAAAAAAAGATTTTGTAGATTTTATCTCTTTAATGTTTTTAAAAGTATAAATCAATACATCACTTTATTTTTAATAAATTCTTTATCAATCTTAATTTTTTTTAAAAAAGTACAAAAAGTGCACCAAGTATACGCTCGCAAGAAAAGCCCTTAAAAATATATTCTTGTACAAAACAATTTAGATTTGACACTATAAAATGAGAGTATTAAGAGGATGATAAAGCCGACATTCAACTATTTAGTTTCGAATTGAATTTACAGAATTGATAATGCTTTTACACTTTTAAAGTACGTAAACAAATAAGCCCAGGAACGATTAGATAAAGACCAAAAATGCAAAAAAATATTTAAAGTTTATTTGTTTATAAAAATATTTGCTTCAAAATACAAGTTATGTAGCTTATACGTACAAATGAATGGTGTTCCCGGGTTCGGAATAGATTGAGGAATAAGACTATAATCGTCAAATTACGATTACAAGCCGTAAAAAAAAGATATTTATATAATAAAAGCGCTTAAATGAATAAAATTTTTGATCACATAAATATGTTTTTTTACGGCTTGTAATCGTAATTTGACAAATATAGTCTTATTCCTTCTATTCCAAACTGCGAGACACCATTTATTTGTAAGTATAAGCTATACAGGGTGTTTGGTAAAGATTTATGCAATTTTTATAAGCAGGTAGAGCGCATTAAGCTGAACATAAAATCCTCATCGTTTTTCCATTTTCACAATAGTTAACGAGTTATAGACTTGTAAAATTTTCTGTATTAGCCCGGCCTACTGGCAAATGCAAGCACGCCGAGCGCCCGACCGCGGCGGCCGCCTCTCCCTAGCGCTTGAACCTTGAGATTGCTAGGCGCGCGGAGGGAGTTGTTACAACAAGCGGCAATGGCTACGCACAATGTGTACGTGTACATACATGTGTACAAAAAAATATCAGTTCTAATGCTTAAAGAAGCAATTACTAAATTTATTTTTTTTAATAAATAATGATTATTTTTAATAAAAAATTTTTTTTGGTGATAGTCTTAAATGTCGTAAACTGTCATAAATTTTAAAAGAAGCTATTATCATGTGCTCAAAAACAAATTTATCATTCTTTAAACAACATTAGAAAATTTTATCGATTAAAATGGAAATAACAACCAAATAAAATGTTTCAACTTTATATTCTTAATTTGTTTCAACTTTATATTCTTAATTAAAAATTAAATAACGAGGATATTTATATTTTTAATAAAATTAATCCTTGTGATAGACTTATAATACACGGAAAAAACTTTGTGGTAAAAATTACTATGGTAAGTAGTAAACGCGTGCTAAGGAGGAATTATGAAAATTTTTATTATGTTCTTCATCAAATTACGATAATATTTACACTACTTATATGATATAATTCTCTGAAATTTCTTCTTACAGTTCGTGGTTACTATCATAAATAATAAATCATACATAATTTTACTATAAAATTTTCTCCGTGTAGATTTACAAATATATGAATTTATTAAATGTTTGAAAACTTATAAACAATATTTATTTAATTCAAGAAAATTTTAGTATGTAATGTGTGTGTATTTGGTGTGTGTGTGTGTGTGTGTGTGTGTGTGTGTGTGATACATACACGAAAATGTTAAACATTATTTGTTTTGTGTAAAGTGAGGTGTTTATTATCAATATAATATTCTTTTCAACCATTAAAAATAAGATAATTATTAAAAAAGAATAAAATTAAAAATGAATAATTGATTTTCTTAAAACTAGAATCATATTTTTCTACGTGTGCGTGTATTGTATAGTAATCAGCATGAATAATAATAGTGATATAAAATCGCGAACTAAGGAATGATTATTCATTTTCCTGTCACAAAGTGATTATTCTTTTCTCGCGTATGTACGTACACCACACACACACACACACACACACACACACACACACACACACACACACACACACACACACACGCACGCACGCACGCACGCACGCACGCACGCACGCACGCACGCACGCACACACACACACACACACACACGCACACACACACACACGCGCACGCACGCACGCACGCACGCACGCACGCACGCACGCACACACACACACACACACGCACACACACACACACACACACGCACGCACGCACGCACGCACGCACGCACGCACACGCACACCAAATACACACACATTACATACTAAATTTTCTTGAATTAAATAAATATTGTTTATAAGTTTACAAACATTTAATAAATTCATATATTCGTAAATCTACACGGAGAAAATTTTATAGTAAAATTATATATGATTTATTATTTATGATAGTAACCACGAACTGTAAGAAGAAATTTCAGAGAATTATATCATATAAGTAATGTAAATATTATCGTAATTTGATGAAAAACGTAATAAAAATTTTTATAATTTCTCCTTGTCACGCGTTTATTACTTACCAGAGTAATTTTTACCATAAAGTTTTTTCCGTGTATTATAAGTCTATCACAAGGATTAATTTTATTAAAAATATAAATATCCTCGTTATTTAATTTTTAATTAAGAATATAAAGTTGAAACAAACATTTTATTTGGTTGTTATTTCCATTTTAATCGATAAAATTTTCTAATGTTGTTTAAAGAAGGATAAATTTGTTTTTGAGCACATGATAATAGCTTCTTTTAAAATTTATGACAGTTTACGACATTTAAGACTATCACCAAAAAAAAATGTTTTATTAAAAATAATCATTATTTATTAAAAAAAAATAAATTTAGTAATTGCTTCTTTAAGCATTAGAACTGATATTTTTTTGTACACATGTATGTACACGTACACATTGTGCGTAGCCATTGCCGCTTGTTGTAACAACTCCCTCCGCGCGCCTAGCAATCTCAAGGTTCAAGCGCTAGGGAGGGGCGGCCGCCGCGGTCGGGCGCTCGGCGTGCTTGCATTTGCCGGTAGGCCGGGCTAATACAGAAAATTTTACAAGTATATAACTCGTTAACTATTGTGAAAATGGAAAAACGATGAGGATTTTATGTTCAGCTTAATGCGCTCTACCTGCTTATAAAAATTGCATAAATCTTTACCAAACACCCTGTATAACTTGTATTTTAAAGCAAATTTTTTCATGAATAAATAATGACTCTGCATTATCGACCTCAATCAAGTTTGATGGGCAGTTTAGCATCCTCTTAAGTTTTTTCTTTACGAAAGTAATGATATAAAAAAAAATGAGCCATATAAATAGATGTTTATACGAACTAAAACATCCACCTTTTTATTATTATTTTTTGACTGGCATTCATAGTTTGGTGTTTCATTAAATCAGACTAAAGGTTGATATTAGGATTGAATTAAAATGTAACCAATCAGGAATAAAACCAATATTCTTTAACTTAGCTTTGATTGGTCAAATTTCAATTCAATAAATATTTACAAAAATTTGACGCTGCTAAACCAAATAATTTGTCAGTTCTTTTTCTTTTTATGTGTGCATCTATATGTGTGTAGGGTGAAAGACCCAATTACTGGCATATTAGATATTAAATGTTTGGTTATATTTCATTAAATATATACAGTTAATGATATAACAGTGATTTAACTTTTTGTAATTTCTTTTTAGTATAAAATTTAAGAATAAAATAAAAAGTTATATAAAAGTTATACAAGTTATATAAAATCCATTTATTTATTTTTAAATAAATATAATAATAGATGTATGTAATGCACTTATATAATACTGGCAAATCCAAATTGTGTCGTTCCTGATACTGGCAACTAAGTGACCACATTACTGTCAATTTTTCCTAATACTGGCAATGAAGTGACCCATTACTGCCTATATTATATTAAATGGTATTTACGTGATATTACATTATATTAAATAATGATATTAAATATAATCAACATTTATTTTTAGAAATCTATTTTTTTGCATAAAAAATCAAAAATTTAAATTTTATACAAGAGTCTATAATTATAATAAATATAGAAGATAATATATGATAAATAATAATGTTATAATGATAAATAAATAGTAAGATAAATAATATAATTTTATTTATACTTATTTTTTATTTATCTCTTTATTACATGATTTTTGTTATCTAATTTTTCCTTTTTTATTTTTGCATTTATTATTGCATTTTCAAGTCTAATTTTTTTCGTATTTCTTTCTGTTCCTTTTGAGATTTTTTCTTCTTCTCTTTGTTTTTTTGATATTTCTTCCACTGTTCGGAAATCACAACTGATGGTATTTTTTCTTTAAGTCTTCTTTTATTCATTTCTTTTTCTTCTGGCCAAAATAATGCTTTTTTAAATAGAGAAGGAACTTTAGATTTTAAAGTATTATTTTAATTTTTATTTGCTGTTACTTGAAAAATTTTATCATTTTGCTGATTTTCATTTGGACATTCACGGTTTTTAAGCACGGAATTTACTTCATTCTTGGGAGGAATCGTTTGAAAATACTAAAGGATGTAATGAGAAATTATTTTTAGTAATCAGATTATCTTGTGAATCGAGGTAAGTCTTACATTATAAGAAGTTTCAGTAACGTTCGTCAATAGATTTTCATTTTCACATAATAAACCTACAAAAAAATTTTAATATACAAAAATCAGTTTATAAATAAAACATATTCAAAAGTTTTTCTGCAAAAAATATTTATATAAAAAAATATGTAAATGTATATATGTATATATATATATATATATATATATATATATGTATATATATATATATAAAATAGTGTACAAAAATTATCATTTAGCCTATTATCATGTTAAACGTTTAAAAGAAAAGAATTATAATCTTTTATTTACTTCAATTATTGCAGTTGACTTTTCAACTGTAGAAATATTTTCAAGATTTATATTTTGCAAAATACAGTTCGAGAGATGATCTGTGATATTAATGGATTTCTCTTCCATTGTATTATGAGTGGTATAACAATTATTTTACATGCAGAAGTTGATAGACATTTGCTTCACTAAACAATTCCTAGGTACCAATACGTTTGACGTGTACACAAAACAGGTTATGTCAATAGTTTGTCACGTACCAATGTTACGGTCCTTTTTTGATTTATGTCCGTAATACTATTAACAGTATTAGGAACGATATAAAAAAATAAACGTATTATTGGCATCAATAATTAAAATTTAAAAAATCACCAATTTATTTAATATTTTGGTTTTTTGTTTAATTTTATCTATATATTAATTAAAAAGTCCATTTAAGTAAGATTTACAATTTAAATTGTATCCATAATTAATCATTTTAGTAGGTACTTTTTATTGACTTTCTTAATAGTAATGGATAAAATCCAGACAAACCCGTGTTTCTTAAGCTGAACATTTTTTTCTTTTAATTAATATTGACTTTAATATCTTTTTATTTAATGTTACAATAATTTTATTTTTCAAATATTTTGTTAAATTTTGTTAAAACAATATAATGTATCGATTTCATATTTAAAAAATCATTTAAACTTTGGTTGATTGTAATAGGAACACTGTCAGAAATATGATCTTTCACCCTAGTTGTGTGTGCGTGCGTGCGTGCGTGCGTGCGTGCGTGCGTGCGTGCGTGCGTGCGTGCGTGCGTGCGTGCGTGCGTGCGTGCGTGCGTGTGTGTGTGTGTGTGTAACTTAGTTTATAGGAAAGCAATGTTCGACCGAACAAATCTTGAAGAAGGTTGCTCTCTTCTTGGTGAGTACAGTGGTTGACGTACTTTTCTTCGCTCCGTAATTTTGTACTTTTGCTGCTTGTTCTTGCCCTTCGGGGTCTTCTTTTTGCAGTCATACGGTCAAGTGCACTTTTTCTTGACACTTTCCTCTTATGGTGAGTGTCCACGGGCCTCTATCTATCATTACGGCGAATTTCTGGCTTGGACGCACTGATACATTTTGGAGCACTTCTTCTGTCTCGTCATCTCCATTGGCTGTCTCTCTTCTGCGCACGCGCCACTCCTCCGGCTGTCTTTCTTTATGCCTCAACGTGCTGCCTGGCCGCTGCCTTACCTCTGCGGCGTGTGCTCCGCGTGATCTCTGTGCCTACGGGTGTTCAGTTTAAATTACTGTTAATTCGTGGAGTGCTAATTGAGTCTGCTGCGTCTTGCAGTGTGCCTTAAAATTTCATATTTATACCGACACGGCGTGACATTAGTTGTTGCTGCATTGACTATTACTGTGCTTTATTTTACTACTAAAACGTTTAGTGCTATTAATTTGGTGTATTGCTGCGTTCGCTACTGTAGTATCATGGCCCCCGTAGTGTGCTAAAGTAAGAAGTCAGTTGCGACTGCGTCTGTCGAGTGCGATTGCAAGAGAGTGTTTACCCAGGTTGCGTTAAGGCCTATTTCTTGCAAAATATGCCGATGCATGTTGCAAATCATTAACTCTTCATTGTGTTTACACCTACTCCTTCTGAGGATATTTTGCACGGCCTATTGATTCCGATACTGCCAGCTCAGTAACTCCTGGGTGTGCTGGTGCTCTGTTGCAGTCGCAATCGCGAGAAGACATTAATGCCGATACTACTGCGACTAACAGACTTTGCGTCAATTAATTGACCAATTAAAACAATCTGAAGCGAGATTTCAGCTTTTGCTGAAGAACAGCGGCGCACCAATAGTGTACTCAATGACAACTAAATCATCTAAATAGTTTAGCGTGTAGTGTTGAGCGAAATGGTCAGCGCATAGATGCGTTGGAACAGCAATGTGCTGCCCTCGAAAGTGCAGTCCGCGATTTTAAGGGCGATTGTAAGCTTTCTCTCCTGCCTCGTGCAGTCCTACTGAAGATGCTCTTATCCTTTCCGGGTCCTGCTGCGATGTCTATCTCTCCTTCTGAGTGCGCTCGAAACATATTTACGGCCTTGGGAATTCCTGATCTGTCCTGTCATATTCTCAGGTTAGATCTGTTACTCGCAGGAATCAATCCGGGGCTGTCCGAGATCCACCCGGGCCATCATCACACTAAACTCTTTGATTCACTGTAGCCTCAAGTGCCGTCCGTGACTTAGTATAGCTAAAAAGCGAGAACGAGGTACGCTTACTCAGAGGGAAATTTGCTGTATGATTCTAGCAGGAGTGTGCTGTCAATGAGCTTCTACCAAGGGACACTTATGAGCTCCTTCAAAGACTAAGCAAGTTGCCAAAGCTAATTCATATACATATGTCTGGGTAAAGAATGGTCGTATTCACGTCAGGCATTCTGAGGCAAACCCATCATCTATATTAACTCAGAAGTGACCTTGGTGGCTCATTGACCTGTTAATCTTGCTTCGTCCTCGCCTCCCGTTGCGCGCGGTTATTCAACTCTCAACTCGTCTTTCCGTGTAGCTCAATTTAATGCCAATTCCTTGCGTGGACACATCGACTTCATCAGACTGCACTTTAATACCATCCCATATCATGTACTCATCTCTGAGACTTGGCTCCATGCCGGTGTCTCTGATGACCTTTTTGCGTTGGATGGCTATTTTTTAATTAGAAATGATCGTGTCGGAAACATTGGTGGAGGTGTTTGCTTGTTACCCCACAAAATCATTACGAGCTACCACGTTGTGCTGCGTCGTCGGGTGGCCAATTAAATGACCCTGAATACTTAATAATTGATATTCGCTTACCGCTTAATGAACCGATACTGTTCGCGTCTATTTACAGAAGACCGAAGGGCAACCTTCTTCAAGATTTTGTTAGGTCGTTAACTAGCGTCCTCCACCTTTATAAAACATAATTATTGGCGGTGACCTTAACTGTAATCTGTTATCTAACCAGTACAAGCGACTTATTTGCGTCAACTTATGTTTAGTTGAGAGAGAGAGAGAGAGAGAGAGAGAGAGAGAGAGAGAGAGAGAGAGAAGAGAGCGAGAGAGAGAGAGAGAGAGAGAGAGAGAGAGAGAGAGAGAGAGAGAGAGAGAGAGAGAGAGAGAGAGAGAGAGAGAGAGAGAGAGATGAGAGAGAGAGAGAGAGAGAGGGAGAAGAGAGTAGAGAGAGAGAGAGAGAGAGTAGATAGATAGAGAGGAGAGAGATGAGAGAGAGATAGAGATAGAGAGAGATGAGAGATAGAGAGAGAGAGAAGAGAGAGAGATGATAGAGAGAGAGAGAGAGAGAGCAGATAGAAGATAGATAGAGAAGAGAGAGATATCGATATAGATCGAAATAGAGCTCTATATCGCGCTATATATCGATAGCGCGCTCTCTCTCGAGAGAGCGCTCCTCCTCGCTCGCGCTCGCGCACTCTATCGGATCCTCTCTCTCGCATCGCTCTCGCTCTCCTCTCATCTCTCTCTCTCTATCTCTCTCTCTCCTCTCGCTCTCCATATGCGCTCTCTCTCTATCTCCTCTCTCGTCGCTCTCTCTCTCTCCTCTCGCTCGCTCTCTCGGCTCTCTATCCAGCGAG